>NW_025963824.1:15521596-15779096 GCF_023055435.1 Haliotis rufescens | reverse complement strand
ACCACCACACCCGACACCACCACACCGATCACACAACCACACCACCACACCATCACACCACCACACAATCACATCCATCACACCACCACACCGACCAGAACACTAAACCATCACACCCATACCAATCACACCATCACACCCAGCATGCCCATCACACCACCATACCCGCCACATCACCACACCGCCACACCGCCACACCACCACACCCACTACACCACCATACCATCACGCCACCATACCACCACACCACCTCACCACCACACCACAAAACAACCACACCACCAAACGTCCACACTGCCACACCACCATACCAATCACACCAACACACCCATCACACAACCGCACCATCACACCACCACACCGATCACACCACCAAACTAATCACACCTCCACACCACCACACCATCACACCCATCACTGCACACCCATCACAACACATCACACCAATCACACCACCACACCATCGAACCACCACACCACCACACCCGCAACACCACCACAGCGATCACACAATCACACCACAACACCCAAACCCATCATACCACCACACCATCACACCCATCACACAACTACACACATCACACCATCATACCACCACACCCGACACCACCACACCGATCACACAACCACACCACCACACCATCACACCACACCATCGCACCACCACACCCATCACACCACCACACTATCACACCCATCACAATCATCACACCACCACACACATCACACCACCACACCCGCCACACCATCACACCACGACACATACACACCCATCACACCACCACAACCACCAGACCACTACACCATCACACCCATCACACCACTATACCCATCACACCATCACACCCACCATACCAGCCACACCACCATCCACACCCCACCATCACACCCATCACACCACCATACCACAAACCACCACAACATCACACCCATGACACATCACACCACCACACCCATCACACCACCACACGTCCGCACCACCACACCACCACACCCACTACACCACCACACCCAGCATGCCCATCACACCACCATACCCGCCACATCACCACACCGCCACACCGCCACACCACCACACCCACTACACCACCATACCATCACGCCACCATACCACCACACCACCTCACCACCACACCACAAAACAACCACACCACCAAACGTCCACACTGCCACACCACCATACCAATCACACCAACACACCCATCACACAACCGCACCATCACACCACCACACCGATCACACCACCAAACTAATCACACCTCCACACCACCACACCATCACACCCATCACTGCACACCCATCACAACACATCACACCAATCACACCACCACACCATCGAACCACCACACCACCACACCCGCAACACCACCACAGCGATCACACAATCACACCACAACACCCAAACCCATCATACCACCACACCATCACACCCATCACACAACTACACACATCACACCATCATACCACCACACCCGACACCACCACACCGATCACACAACCACACCACCACACCATCACACCACACCATCGCACCACCACACCCATCACACCACCACACTATCACACCCATCACAATCATCACACCACCACACACATCACACCACCACACCCGCCACACCATCACACCACGACACATACACACCCATCACACCACCACAACCACCAGACCACTACACCATCACACCCATCACACCACTATACCCATCACACCATCACACCCACCATACCAGCCACACCACCATCCACACCCCACCATCACACCCATCACACCACCATACCACAAACCACCACAACATCACACCCATGACACATCACACCACCACACCCATCACACCACCACACGTCCGCACCACCACACCACCACACCCACTACACCACCACAACATCATACCACCATACCACCAAACCACCACACCACCATACCACAAAACAACCACACCACAACCATACCCCAAAACAACCACACCACACGTCTACACTGCCACAAAACCATACCAATCACACCACCACGCCCATCACACAACCGCAACATCACATCACCACACCAATCACACCCATCACACCACCAAAACATCACACCACCACACCCATCACACCACCACACCATCACACCACCATACTCACGGCACCACCACACCACGACACCCATCACACAATCAGACCACTACACCGCCACACCCATCATACCACCACACCACCACACCACCACACCATCACACCATCGCACCATCAAACCTTTCACACTACAACACCATCGCACCATCAAACCCATCACACCCATCACACCACCATACATCACACCATCACACCACCACTGCCGCCACACCACCACACCGATCACAGAACCACACCACCACACCACAAAAGCACCAAACCAACCACACAACCACACCTACACCCATCACATCACAATACATCACACCCATCACACCACCACACCATCAAATCACCACACCAACACATCCGCCACACCACTACAGCCATCACACAATCACACCACCACACCCAAACCCATCACATCACCACATCACCACATCACAACACCATCACACCCATCACACCACTACACACATCACACCATCACACCACCACACCCGCCACACCACCACACCGATCACACAACCACACCACCACACCACCACACCATCACACCACACCACAGCAACCACACCACGACGCCAACACCCATCACACCACTACACATCACACCCAGCACACACCAGACCATCACACCACAACACCACCACACAAAACAGACCACCACACCATCACACGACCACACACATCACACCACTCCACCCATCACACCACCACACCATCACACCAACACACCCGCCACACTACCACACCGATCACACAACCACACCACCACACCACTACACCACCACACCATCACACCACACCACAGCAACCACACCACCACACCCGTCAGACCACCACAACACCATACCTCCCAACCCGTGACACCACAACACCACTACATCTCCAGACCATCACACCACCACACCCTTCAAACCACCATACCCATCACACCCATCACACCACTACACAACACACCATCACACCATCACACCCATCACACCACCACACCACCAAACCCATCACACCACCACACCACTACACATCACACCCATCACACCACCACACCAACACACCAACACACCCATCACACCACCATACCCATCACACCATCACACCACCACACCGCCGCATCCATTACACCACCACACCACCACACCATTGCACCACCACACCATCACACCATCACACCACCACACCACCATACCCACCACACCACCACACCACCACACCACCACACCACTACACATCACACCCATCACACAACCACACCAACACACCAACACACCAACACACCCATCACACCACAACACCCATCACACCACCACACCGCCGCACCCATTACACCACCACACTACAACACCATCTCACCACTGGTACCACACCATTGCACCACAACACCATCACACCACAACACCACCACATCACCACACCACCACACCCATCACACCACCACACCACTACACATCACACTCTTCACACAACCGCACACTCACACCATCACACCATCACATTATCACAAACATCACACCACCACACCCATGACACATCACACCACCACACCCATCACACCACCATATCTACCACACCACCACACCCATTACACCATCAAACCCATCACACCACCACACCACCACACCACCACACTACCACACCAATCACAACCATCACACCAGCACTCACATCACATCACCACACCCGCCACACCACCATACCATCAATCCACCACTCACATCACACCACCACACCCGCCAGACCATCACACCACCACACCGGTCACACCACCACACCACTACACCACCACATCACTACACCATCGCACCACCGCCCCACCACACCCATCACACCATCACACGCATCACATTACCACACCTCAACACACATGACACCACCACACCCGCCACACCATCACACCACTACACCATCACACCCATCTCACCACTACACCCATCACACCATCACACCCACCATGCCCATCACACCACCATACCCGCCACTCCACCACACCATCACACCCATCACACACATCACACTACCACACCACCACACCACAGCTCCCATCACACCACCACACCACCACACACATCACACCACCACACCCGCCACACCATCACACAACTACACCATCACACCAATCTCATCACTATACCCATCACACCCACCATGCCCATCACACCACCATACCCGCCAAACCACCACACCATCACACCCATCACACCACCAGACCATCACACCACCACATCATCACACCCACAACACCATCATACCCATGACACATCACACCACCACACGTCCGCACAACCACACTACCATCCCCATCAAAACCACCACACAACCACACCCACCACACCACAACACCATCACACCAATCACACCACCACTTATCACACTCACACCACCACCACACCCATCACACATCACACCACAACATCCATCACACCACCACACGTCCTCGCCACCACACCATCACAACCCATCACACGTCCACACCATCACACCACCACACCCATCATACCACCACACCACGACACCCACCACACCACCACACCATCACACCCACCACATCACCACACTACACACCACCACACGTCCACACCACCACACCGACACACTATCATACCAATCACACTACCACACCACCACACCACCACACCACCACACAACCACACCCATCACACCACCAAACCATCACACCACCACACCCATCACACCACCACACCCATCACACCACCACACTATCACACCACCACATGAGGCGGCAAATGGAGCGGTGGTGGACGTTGAATTTGCGTGTAACAGAAGACTGCGATTTTCCTCTTTGGATAAGTCCTATGGCGATGTTCCGATCGGCAGCGCTGAGTCTCGGCATTTTGAACTTGAAAAAATTGATATATCCAATTTATAAACCGGATTTCTTGAGTAGTCAGATTCAATTAACTTTATACTACCTATGCGTTTCTTGTAGAGTGTGTGAATAGTACAGAAATCAAAGTCATAAGCAACTAGGTATTACTTGACAAAGAAATTGTACATGGAAAATGCACATTGACGATATTGCAAGGAAATGTTGTCCTCTGGTTAATTGTTTACGAAGTTATAAATATCGTCTATCCCGAACTAAATTAGAAACAATGTCCTTCAGTTTGAATAATTGTTTAATTCTCTTCAGTGGCATAGACAGGTCTGAAACAGATTGTGTTTTTTCTAAATATAAACACCCTAGACACCACATGAACATATTACAAAGTTAATAGTTTGTCAATAAACCTGTCCCTGTTAGTTTACAATCACTTGTTACAACATGCTACAGGAATCACACCAACCATCGTTATCGATATAGGCTAAACAATGAAGACGACATCTGTGCCATGTGGGCTAGGGTGTGAACATATTCTGCAAACAACTGATAAGTGTGAACGTCTGGTTGAGCCCGTTCTGCATCAGGTGTGGTTTTAGGTAATCGCTTCAGTCACACCAACATTGAACAGGATATGAAGATATCCCAGATAACCATCTGTCCACAAATATAAAGCCTCAGTTATAATCTCGCACCATCCACACAGCGCAGCTAGACCGACCACCGGGAGAAACTTCACAATGAGACTCATAACAACCTATATGTTACTGTGCACACTTGTATCAGTTGATGCAGTTAGCTCTCCATGTCCACTGGGATTTGTGGAGCACAAGAAGTCGTGCTATTGGTTCTCCAAGACATTGGCGAACTTTGCTGAGGCACGGGTAAGTTTTCAACTCATGTGACAAGTAATTTTCTTCATTTTCATACCAAATCATTTCCATAAATATAAACATACTTTCCATTTCTTTATCCGAAGCAATGATAGGTTTGTAACTTGTTAGGTCACTATTGACATCAACACATTTCTGTTAACATTCTTAACAATTTACTTGAGAATATTATTTTGAAGTTGAGGAGCAGCTTTTCGTGACAAAGTCGGCCCATTTAACTGGGGATGGCTTAAGGTTTATTGGAATTTGAAAGCCACCGCCGCATTTTGTTTTTGAACTTTTCTGTGATTGGGAATCTTAAGGATAAGGTATCATGTATATCTCTTTCATGGCATTGAATTGGAAACGTTTGGAGTAACTTTCGTTGAAGGTTAAGGTCTGGAATGGCAGCTCTGGCTCCTTGTGTACTGAACCACTCCTGTGTTATCTTATGTGTTTGTAAGAGCTAGCTCCCCGGATTTCAATTAAAAATGATCATTTGTGGCTGAAATTAACTTTACGAGGGTCATTAAACTGGAAGTGCATAAAACGTTTTTCTTAAGGAAACTAAATGCATTGTGTTTCCTATTTTAAAGGTGTGTGGCATTTAACTTGCGTTTTCCCAAACCGGAAGGGACGTTATTAACCACGAACTGAGGGTAATTGTTTGATTGAGGTTGTTAGAAACGTACAACCTTTTGGTTTCATCCTCATAACGATTTGGCATTTGTTTGGCATGTTTGGGCATAATATTAGCTTTGTTATTAAGGTAGATAGAGGCAAAGGACTTTCTGTTTCAAAATTGTATTGCATTTGGCACGTGATGCCAAGAGAAAGTGATTGTAACCATTTCTCTAAAGGAGTTAGATTGATAGAATGTTCTGTTTCAAAGTTGTACTGCATTAAGCCTATGTTTACCAAAATACAAATGAGTTGTTTTACCAAACAGACGTGATGTGATTAAACTAAATCTGGAGGTACAGAACTTTGTTGTTCTACATTGCACTTCATTGAGGTAAAAATACCCCGGTGTTAGCAAAACATTGTATTCAGTGAGCTAAATTACATATTGTTTATTCTTTATTTACAGGACATTAATTATCCCCAAATACACAGGCCTGATTATATCTTTATCATATAAAGGTCGACAAAATTTCATATCTCACAAACGGTACCTGAACATTGTTTTCCTGGATTTCTTTCTGGACTAGGCACATGATTATATTTCATCACAAGCGAGGTGATAAGTCAGTTGGAGAGTGAGTCAGAAACATGTTTTTAGGACAGTGGCGTAACTACCATATAGACAAGTGCCTAAATTCGATTTTCAAGATATTTTTCAAAAGCACAAAGGTAATTTTGTCCCCCTCTAGAGTGACAGCCATTTTGCAAAGGTAAGCAAGTATAGTTTATGTGGTCACATTGCATTGTCACAGCGTTACAGAATGCAGCCAGTACAAAATATAACTGTTTTAAATTCGAGAAAACATGCCAAGTAGCAGGCGTGAACAAGCACAAGTACGGAAACCGGTACCCTACTTATTTTCAGCATCTTCAGACTACTATTTTCTTCGTAATGATTACAGTTATCCTCGCAATTATCTCGATCGGTCCTTGCATATTGATCAGACCACAACACATATCGCATTTATCCGTTGTTGTATCCTGCCAAGAACCCACCAATATGGCAAAGGCAGATATTGGTGGGGTAAGTTGTTACCTGATTTTGTAAACAGTTCATAACATATGTTTGATTTTGGAATACTAAGTTTGGGGTATACTAAGGAAAAGGTTGGAATGGGGATGTTTCTGGTTTTAATATATACTGAACCGCAAAAGAAATGGATAGATATATGAGAAACCTTATTTGTCCAAACACTGTAGACATACATTGAGACATATTAAAAAGATGAAACTTGGCAAAACTGATCATCAAGGTTGAAATTAAAGTGTCAAATGTTCTTAAAGTGAAACACAACACTAGTCTCTGAGAAAATGGCATCACAAGTCAGTATCTCCTGTGTCCGCCATGTGCATTGATGACTGCTGTGGAACGTCGATACATGGAATGGATGAGGCGGTTGATGAAGGGCATAGGCTCTTGAGCCCACACTCTGAGGAACTCCTGACGCAGTTCAGCTGCAGTTGTTGGCCTTGGTCGGACGTCATTCAGCCGTCTTTGAATCTCGTCCCACACGTGGTCAATGGGATTTAAATCGGGACTGAGGGCAGGCCACTGCATGGTTCTGATGCCATTCTGCTGGAGGAAGTCTCTTGTTCCTCCCGCACTGTCCGCACGGACGTTATCAATCTGAAACTCGTGGTTGCGGTGACGTGCCAAATGAGGTATGACGTGTGGTCTCAAGACTTGATCCATATACCGAGCTGCTATGACACATTGCCTCTCCCTGGACCGATGTTCTGGAAGACCACAGGGCCGACCCTCTGAGCAAGACCAATTCCACCCCACACCGTGATGCTCGGACCACCCCACGTGTCTCTCTCAACAACACAAGCATCCGAATAACGTTCCCCGCGGCGTCGTTAGACTCTCTCTCTCTGCCATCTGCTGTTGAGATACAGAACCGGCTCTCGTCTGAGAAGAGGACTGGTTGCGCCAATGCTGGTACTGTGTTGTCCACTGACACCGGTCCCGGCGATGACGTGGTGTCAGAATGGATCCTCGGCGTGGCATGTGACAATGGAGGTGTCTGCTCGCCAATCGTCGACGCACGGTGTCCACACTTGTTCTTCCACTACGTGGTCGGTCATTTGTAGAGTTGGTGGTCTGGTACCGTTGCTGGAGCCTGTATATGGTCCTTACGTGGACTTGAAATGCATTGGCTACTTGCCGGGGGGGGGGGGGGGGGTTGTCCAGCTTGCAATAGTCTAAGGGCTTGGTGTCGCTGGTTTTCTGTCAATCTTGGCACTTGGTAGCAATTCAATAACGAATGAATGTTATTCGATCTGGGTGGATTTTTATAGGGCAAGAAATGGGGGAATGCATGTGCATTTTAAATTTGCACGGAACTCACGTGCATCGGGTTACCATGGCCGTTGCCGTGATGCGTTTGGGCGATCGGTTTTATTGTTATCTGCTTTGTTTTTTTTATCATCAAATTTCATTTTTCCGGACAAGGTAATGTAAAATTTTAGAAACCTTGACAAAAAAATACCCAGATATTTAAATGACAACTTTTCATGCAATTTTACTTGGGGTGACGTTTCTTTTGCGGTTCAGCAAAGGAAAGTAGATCACCAATGTCTGGTAAGTGACCATTGTCAATCAGACTCGGTTGTCAGTAGACGCACATTGTTTTCTTGGAGCCAAACACCAAAAGAAACTGTATTAAACACATTTAGAAAATCATTACGGAAGCAACACGATTGATCATACGACGTTTGCAACGTGCTGAAAGTTTAGTTGTCACAGGTATATTGCAGACGGGCACACGCCAGAACGCTGTTGCTCAAACGCTGCATGTCTCTCAACCTGTCATCTGCAGATTGTGTGCCTTATGCATTTTAAGGTCGATGACTGACGCCTCTAGACGCCCAAGGGCAACAACTACATACCAGGACAGATTAGTCAGAACGATGACATCAAGAAATCGTTTGCAAACTGCCAATAAAATAAGGGACCGGTTGCAACAGGCAACTGGTGTAAGATTACTTGCCCATACGATGCAAAACTGTCCACACAGATGGCATTTGCGTGAACGACGTCCACGTGTCATCTCACAGAGCGGTGTACGGTACTGAACGTCAGTACTGGGATAAACGACGTCAGGCTAATGTCATGTTTTCTGAAGAATCGAGATTCACTCTCAACACGACCGAAGGCATCGATTTTGGAGACGTCCCAATTAGCGTTTTATGGACGTAAACGTCGTACAGCATGATCGCGTTGCAGGTGGGTCCATAATTGTATAGGGTGGTATCACAATGACCTGCCGAGCTGCGCTCAATATTGTCTATGGAAGAGTCACAGGTCAGTACTATCGGGACAAAATCATTGCACCACTGGTTCGGACATTTTCACATGATGGGAAAGGTTTAACCTTTCGGGATGTAATGAGCTTGCTTATCTTGCTAATTTCTCCAGCAGCACAACACGCCATGTCATGCCATGGAATTCGTGCATGTCTGGCCAACAAAGATTGTTTTACGCGATATTAGTGACGTTGGCTGCAAAATGAATATTTAACGTTTTAACGAGCAAGTGTGCCACCATCTCATCACGCCAACCCTTAAAACCCATTAGATCTGACCACCAACTCCCCAGCAGATATGGTTATACTTTTTCCATTTGCGAAAACCACATAAGTCAGAAGATATGTCTTGATGATTCCCGCTATCCCCTACTATTTAGGCACAGTATATTTATAATCTCCCCTTCTTCCATTTCATCATGTCTGTGGAGGTTGGGATACCATCGTGAATGAAGCAATGACACTTCATACCAAATATCAGGATTAAATTTCCCACATGAATACATGTGTCTTTCCCGTCTTTGTATGATCATGATTAGTCAAGCCAAACTAACCTCACTCAATACCCAGTTGCAATGAATAGGCCCATATGGCATCATCGTCTATACTGACATTAGTTTATAGTGAGAGATAAACGTAATTGAGATTATCGATTCTGAAAATCATACTTTTTTTAACCAAAAAATAACATTTTCTGCACATTCCATATTTATATTTATATATCAATTATCAGTTAATGTTCCCGAATGTCTTTATTCCATAAGCGATTTACTTCCAAATAATGGACGCTTCATGTTCAAAGTAAATATAGTTTTAAATTTGTTACGAGTGGAAGTGGAACGAAGGGATACACTCCAAATCCATTCGCACAATGAAAGGATCGCACAACAATTAAGACGGATATTTATTAACAATGCATGATAGATTACCAATACAGCTAAGTTTACTATGGGAGAATTAGGCTTGGGCTACCATGTACAATAATATCACCATCAAAGGGCTACAGCAAATTGTATACTTATATAGTCACCCTGATTTCCATATTTGATTGTTCACTCCACTCCTTTTTCCACGAAAACATATATCCATAGTTCCACATAAGCTCACAATGCAAGTTTTCCAAGGCACACATTTGCAAATATCAGCATGATTTCTAGTTCAGTTTCACAAGCCCCGACATGGGATACAATCTCTCACACGGTGTTCTGAACTTTAACATTAAAAATGAGGAGGTTAAAATACAGGTCTGGCCAACACCCAAGAAGAAGAAAAAACGAACTATTTTTGAATCACCCCAACCTTATACTATAATGCTGATTAGCTACGAGCTTCACTTGTTACATAATTACTTAACCCGCTCGGACAGCCAGCTCCCCAGGTGTAGTATTCAAGCAAAATTACGCAACCCAAGCCTTCTTGTTTCAATTCAAGTCTAAATGCATCTGCTATACTAACAAACATACACCCATACACATAACAAATGTTGATGTAATACTTTCAGTCCTACTGTCAGTACTTTGGAAGTCACCTCGCTAAAGTGACCAGCAAAGATGAAGATGACTTTGTCAGGGGTCATGCAGCCCGCCATGGAAAAGGTAAGTTAGAACAACATTAATATTGAGAGGAATAGCATCTCATACGTCATCATTGTTTATTCTTCCATGAATTTGGAATTTACTCGAGTCTGATTGGTCAATCGGAGGCTATTAAATCACAATAAACCCTGTCTGACTGAAACAGATGGTTTGACGGCCGCGGAAGCTAATATTCATAGAATAGTACTATTTACAGTTATTGTCGGTTGGCAGAATTTAAATAGTTATATCTACAGTTGCAGGTTACAAAATTCACAATTGCAGTTACAACAATATCAAAGGATGTGTGGCTGCGCGTTCGGTTCCAAATTCAATTTAGAGCGGTTATCTACATGTAGCCTAGCTCTACATCGCCTTATTCAAGCACTTATTTATCTCCTAAATAGCAGGTGCACCCTACTTTTCTCCAGGTGTTATATAGAGAATCTCACCCGAGTTTCTTTTGATATCAAATACCTCAACGAGTGTTAATATCTTTGATATCAAAAGACACGAGGGTGAGATTTTATTAATCATCCAAAATCATTCTTCTTTTTCAGTTTTTAGACAATAATAAGTGTCTTAAGTGTAAAAAGTACTGCTAACAGCTTCACACGCAGAGCCATTATTGATGTCATTTCATTGTGACGCCATGGTAACCAATGACGTCACAATGGTCTGCAAAGCATTGTGAAGCAATTTCATTGCAGCGATATCTACAATGTTGATATCGCTTGATCTCACCGAAGCGATATCTCCAATGGGAGCCAGTTTTGGATGATAAATACCATTACTGTAACGGTTAAATGACACATCTGCTTTCTGTCTCAATAAAAAGTTTATGCTTTCACGACACAGCTGTCACGTGTTATTGTGATCTACGCGAACGGCATTGAGATCCGAAATGTTTGAATACGAATCCATCTTTCCATCTTCTCCTTCCTTGCAGCTGCTAACTACTGGCTTGGTGCCACCGACCTGAACGTAGAAGGAACATGGCTCTGGGAGGGCCAACAGGCCATGGATTACAGCAACTGGAGTAGGAGCCAACCTGATAATGGTGGTGGGGCTGAACACTGTCTCGATATCAAACAGATATATGAAAGCTATCTTTGGAATGATGAAAATTGTAATACGGGTGTGAACTTTATTTGTGAGAAGGAACTCTGAAGGTACATGTAGCTACCATCTCTGCCACACTTCGCAGCAAATGACGTAATAATGTTGAGAATTGAATAAAATGTTATTCGTCTTCACATTCTTTTGACAAGGCTAAACACCTGTGTCTTGGTATCAATATATGCTTTCCACGTTTCATAGCCGTCAACACAAATATTTTACCTTTCTGCAATCTCACACGAATAGACATCACGTGTCGCAGCCTCTCTGAAATCATTGTGCTCAATAGGCCACACCACCACACCACCACACTCATCACACCACCACACCCACCACACTACCACGCCCACCACGCCACCACACAACAACACCATCACACCACCAAAACCATCATACCACCACACCACCACACCACCGCACATACGCACCACCACACCAATCACACCACTAAATTATCACACCTATCACATCCATCACACCACCACACCCATCACACCTCCACACCACCGCACCCAACACACCACCACACCACCACACCCATCGCAACACCACACCATCGCAACACCACACCAATCACATCCATCGCACACCACATCATCACAACCATCACACCACAACACCCATCACACACCAAAACCACCACATCATCACACTCATCACACCACCACACCCATCATACCACCACACCACCACACCACCGCACATACGCACCACCACACCAATCACACTACCACATCATCATACCCATCACACCACCACACCCATCACACCAATCACACCATCACACCATCGCACCACCACAACAATCACACCAATCACACCACCACACCATTGCACCATCACACCACCACATCATCACACCCCTCACACCACCAAACCAATCACACTACCACATGATCACACCAATCACACCACCACACCATCACACCACCACAGCATCATACCCATCAAATTACCACACCATCACACCACCACACCACCAAAACCCATCGCACCACCACACCAATCACACCACCACACCACCACACCACCACACCATCGCACCACCACACCATCGCACCACCACACCACCACATCATCACAACACCACACCACCACAGCCATCGCACAACCACACCAATCACACCACCACACCAATCACACCAATCACACCACCACACCAATCACACCAATCACACCACCACCTCATCACACCCATCACACCACCACAGAATCGCACCACAACACCACAGCACATACGCACCACCACACCAATCACACCACCACAGCACATACGCACCACCACACCAATCACACCACCACACCATCGCACCACCACATCATCACACCCATCACATCATCACACACATCACACCACCATACCACCACACCCATCACACCACAACACCATCATACCACCACACCATCGCACCACCACACCATCACACCACCACACCATCACACCACCACATCATCACACCACCACATCATCACACCCATCACAACACCACACCCATCACAGCATTTCAGCATTACACCCATCACAGCACAACACCCATCACAGCACAACACCCATCACACCACAACACAACCACACCAATCACACCACACCACCCATCACACAAATCACACCACCACATAATCACACCATCACACCATCACACCATCACACCATCGCACCATCACATCATCACACCACGACACCGAACACACCACCTCACCATCACATTACCACACCCACCACACCACCACACCACCACACCACCACAGCATCACACCTATCACACCACCACACCAATCACAACACAACACAAACACACCCATCACACCATCACATCATCACATCACATCACACCACCACACAACCACACCTATCACACCACCACATCATCACACGTATCACACCCATAACACCACCACACCACCACACCACAAAACCCATCACACCACGACACCACCACACCATCACACAATTGCACCATCGCACCACCACACCCATCACACCACCACACCCATCACACTACCACACCATCATACCCATCACACCACCACACCCGTCACACCAATCACAACACCACACCAGTCACACCAATCACACCACCACACCATCATACCCATCACACCAGCACACCTTTATACCACCACACAATCACACCACCACACCTTCACACAACAACACCATCACATCATCACACCACAACACCATCACACCATTACACCATCACACCTCAACACCAATCACACCCACAACACCACCACATCTCCACACCTCCACACCACCACACCATCGCACCACCACACCATCACACCACCACACCCATCACAACACAACACAAACACACCCATCACACCATCACATCATCACATCACATCACACCACCACACAACCACACCTATCACACCACCACATCATCACACGTATCACACCCATAACACCACCACACCACCACATCACAAAACCCATCACACCACCACACCACCACACCATCACACAATTGCACCATCGCACCACCACACCATCACACCACCACACCCATCACACTACCACACCATCATACCCATCACACCACCACACCCGTCACACCAATCACAACACCACACCAGTCACACCAATCACACCACCACACCATCATACCCATCACACCAGCACACCTTTATACCACCACACAATCACACCACCACACCATCACACAACACCACCATCACATCATCACACCACAACATCATCACACCATTACACCATCACACCTCAATACCAATCACACCCACAACACCACCACATCCCCACACTTCCACACCACCACACCATCGCACTAACACACCCATCTCACTGCCACATCATCATACCCATCACACCACCACACCCATCACACCAATCACACCACCACACCACCACACCAATTACACCAATCGAACCACCACACCATCATACCCATCACACTACCACACCATCACACTATCACAATCACCACACCCACCACACCACCACACCAATCACACCATCACACCACACACCCATCACACCACCACACCCATCACATCTACACAGCACCACACCACCACACCCATCACACCACCACACCGTCACACCACCACACCAACGCACTACCACACAATCATACCACCACACCATCAAACCACCACACCATCACACCACCACACCATCGCACCACCACACCATCATATCACCACACCATCACACCACCACATCATAACACCACCACACCATCACGCCATCGCACCACCGCACCATCATACCTAGCACACCATCACACCATCACACCACCACACCCGTCACACCACCAAACCACCACACCACCACACCCATCACACCCAAAACACCATCATACCACCACACCATCACACCACAACACCATTATACCACCACACCATCACACCACAACACCTCCACACCATCATACCCATCACACCACCACAACATCACACCATCACACCATTACACCACCACACCCATCTCACCACCACACCACCACACTACCACACCACCATACCACCACACCCATCACACCACCACACCGCCACACCACCACACCATCACACTACCCACCACCATACCACCACACCCACCACACCACCACACCACCACACCATCACACCCATCACACCACCACACCCATCACAACACAACACAACCACACCCATCACACCATCACGCCAGCACATCACATCACACCACCACACAACCACACCTATCACACCACCACATCATCACACCAATCACACTCATAACACCACCACACCACCACACCACAAAACCCATCAGACCACCACACCACCACACCATCACAAAATTGCACCATCGCACCACCACACCAATCACACCACCACATCCAGCACACCCATAACACTACCACACCAACATACCCATCACACCCCCACACCCGTCACACCAATCACAACACCATACCAGTCACACCAATCACACCACCACACCATCATACCCAGCACACCTTTATACCACCACACAATCACACCACCACACCATCAGACAACACCACCATCACATCATCACACCACAACACCATCACACCATCACACCTCAACACCAATCACACCCACAACACCACCAAACCCCCACACCACCACACCACCACACCATCGCACCACCACACCCATCTCACTACCACATCATCATACCCATCACACCACCACACCCATCACACCAATCACACCACCACACCACGAAACCAATCACACCAATCGAACCACCACACCATCATACCTATAACACTACCACACCACCACACTATCACAATCACCACACCCACCACACCACCACACCCATCACACCATCACGCCACACATCCATCACACCACCACACCCATCACATCTACACAGCACCACGCCACCACACCACCACACCCATCACACCACCTCAGAATCATACCACCAAACCATCGCACTACCACACAATCATACCGCCACACCATCAAACCACCACACCATCACACCACCACACCATCGCACCACCACACCATCATATCACCACACCATCACACCACCACATCATCACACCACCACACCATCACGCCATCGCACCACCGCACCATTATACCCATCACACCATCACACCACCACACCCGTCACGCCACCAAACACCACACCACCACACCTATCACATCCAAAACACCATCATACCACCACACTATCACACCACAATACCATTATACCACCACACCATCACACCACAACACCTCCACACCATCATACCCAATTAACACCACCACAACATCACACCATCACACCATCGCGACACCACATCATCACACCTCCACCTCAGCACACCCATCACACCTCCACACCATCGCACGACCACTTCATCACACCAATCACACCACCACACCCATCACACCACCATATTCATCACACTACCACACCATCATACCCATCACACGACCAAGCCCATCACAACAATCACACCAATCACACCACCACACCATACCCATCACATCATCACACCATCGCACCACCACACCATCACACCCATCACACCACCACACCATCACACCAAAACACCATCACAACCACAACACCATCACACCACCACACCATTACACCACCACACCATCACACTACCACACTCAACGCACCACCACACCAATCACACCACCACACCAATGACACCCCCACCTCATCACACCCATCACACAACCACACCATCGCACCACAACACCACAGCAAATACTCACCACCACACCAATCACAGCTTGTGACCGTTTGTTTGTTGTTTAACGCCACAGTCAGCAATATTCCGGCTAAATGACGCCTAAATGATGTCAGTTACTGGATGGTCTGGTCCAGACGCGATTATTAGCAGACCGCTGTCATATAGCTGGAATATTGCTGAGTGCAGCGTTAAACCACAAACAAAACAAACAGAACTGGAATTGTTAATAATATAATTGGAACAAATAAAACAATTATGTTCTGATAGAGCTATTGCCGTTGCCAAGGGGCGTAGAACAATATACTAAAAACCCTAACTGACACTTGATCCTGAGTTGGAGATGGTCCCCAGAAAGCTAGGATTGTCGCACGAGGCAAGTCAGATACCAGAGGGTCGTATGGTCAGGCTCGGGTAGTGGTTGACTGCGTGTTATCTGTGCTTGTCTACTGACAACAATAACAGATACTTGTGTGTTGTGTCCAGAATCATTTATTAACAAGCCATTATTTCTAAAAACAGTATTAATTCACAAATACAAGCTAGGTAAACAAGAATGATTTTGAGTCTCTAACATGTCCCTGACATCCATGTTTGTCGTAAGAACCACTTAAGTGGATCAGGTGACAATATTGCGTGTCATCGTTCCACGTTGCTCTGGCACGTTGCTGTTGTTCATGCTTTCAGTCACTTCAGTTTGTCTGATTAAAATTCGAGTGTACTTAGAAAACCCAGACAAAGATGAACAGGTGCTGACCGAGGCGGTAACAAACTTTCACAAACTCTAATTTCCTTCATACTACCAAGCCTTTTATCAGATACATGTGGTCGTATGGTGATATAGGCTGTGTTCCCTTGGGGAAAGGCTGCTCTTTTTTTACTTGTGATGCTTAAGGAAACATGTTTTATCGATTAATTCTGATTTTCGCAGATACCGATCATGGTGTGCATGTTGGCCTGGACGACAAAGTCACAGAAGGGACGTTTGTGTGGGCCGACGGCACGGAACTGAGCAACAGCTTTTGGGCGCCACAACAACCTCACGGTTCAACTGCTGAAAATTGCGTGGCCGTGTTTATTGATGGTTTCCACGATGTGTCCTGTGCAGTCTCGATGTATTACATGTGTCGGAGTGACATTTAATCATTCATGTATGTGTGAGTTCATTGGCGCATGAACCTTTATGGTGTGATTTTTATTTGTTTACTCTAAAGCCTGAAGACATGTCCAAAATCTGGGGGTAAGACATTTAGGCAAGTAGTAAGCATCCCCATGGGCACCAGTCTTGCGAGTCTGTTTCTTTATGCACGTGAATCGGAATTTCTGCTCGGACTGGCAATCAAAACAAGGTAATTTGGCCAAGAAGTTTAACTTAAGCTTCAGGTATATCGATGATGTGATATCGTAAAACAACTATCAAATTCCCTTCCACTGATTTACCCACCTTAGCTAAATATAAGGGAGACGAGTGAGGCCGCCTAGTCTTTTTACATATTTAGATCTATGCATCAAAATTCGGAAAACGCTCTCCATAAAACTGTATGACAAGAGGGATGGCTTCAACTTTCCTATAGTCAACTTTCCCTCTTTGTCAAGTAATATTCCAGCAGCTCCAGCCTTTGGTGTTTACATCTCACAACTTCACGGGTCACTAGGTTCAGTGAAAAACGTTTATGATGCACTTGGGTTTATTTGAGCACAAACGCAAGCAATGGAATCACCTGGCGCAATGAGGTAGACCTGTATGGGTTTAACTTTTTAACGGATCATACATTATATGCTTTGTACAATGCTACAATGCACCGTTGATGTTTTTAATGTTGTATTAGTTACTTGTGTCCCCTGGTGATGTTGTGTCTGTTAAGACCTATGTCTCATGTTGATGTTGTGTTTAAGACTTATGTCTCTTGTTGATGTTGTGTTTAAAACTTATGTCTCTTGTTGATGTTGTGTCTGTTAAGACTTATGTCTCTTGTTGATGTTGTGTTTAAAACTTATGTCTCTTGTTGATGTTGTGTCTGTTAAGACTTATGTCTCTTGTTGATGTTGTGTTTAAAACTTATGTCTCTTGTTGATGTTTTGTCTGTTAAGACTTATGACTCTTGTTGATGTTGTGTTTAAGACTTATGTCTCTTGTTGATGTTGTGTTTCAAACTTATGTCTCTTGTTGATGTTGTGTCTGTTAAGACCTATGTCTCATGTTGATGTTGTGTCTGTTAAGACTTATGTCTCATGTTGATGTTGTGTTTAAGACTTATGTCTCTTGTTGATGTTGTGTCTGTTAAGACCTATGTCTCATGTTGATGTTGTGTCTGTTAAGACTTATGTCTCTTGTTGATGTAGTGTCTGTTAAGACTTATGTCTCATGTTGATGTTGTGTTTAAGACTTATGTCTCATGTGATGTTGTGTCTGTTAAGACCTATGTCTCATGTTGATGTTGTGTTTAAGACTTATGTCTCTTGTTGATGTAGTGTCTGTTGAGACCTATGTCTCTTGTTGATGTTGTGTTTAAGACCTATGTCTCATGTTGATGTTGTGTTTAAGACTTATGTCTCTTGTTGATGTAGTGTCTGTTGAGACCTATGTCTCTTGTTGATGTTGTGTTTAAGACCTATGTCTCATGTTGACGTTGTGTTTAAGACTTATGTCTCATGTTGATGTTGTGTTTAAGACCTATGTCTCCTGTTGATGTTGTGTCTGTTAAGACTTATGTCTCTTGTTGATGTAGTGTCTGTTAAGACTTATGTCTCATGTTGATGTTGTGTTTAAGACTTATGTCTCATGTGATGTTGTGTCTGTTAAGACCTATGTCTCATGTTGATGTTGTGTTTAAGACTTATGTCTCTTGTTGATGTCGTGTCTGTTAAGACCTATGTCTCTTGTTGATGTTGTGATGGAGACCTATGTCTCATGTTGATGTTGTGTCTGTTAAGACTTATGTCTCATGTTGATGTTGTGTTTAAGACCTATGTCTCATGTTGAAGTTGTGTCTGTTAAGACCTATGTCTCATGTTGATGTTGTGTCTGTTAAAACTTATGTCTCATGTTGATGTTGTGTCTGTTAAGACCTATGTCTCATGTTGATGTTGTGTCTGTTAAGACTTATGTCTCTTGTTGATGTAGTGTCTGTTAAGACCTATGTCTCATGTTGATGTTGTGTTTAAGACTTATGTCTCTTGTTGATGTTGTGTCTGTTAAGACCTATGTCTCATGTTGATGTTGTGTCTGTTAAGACTTATGTCTCTTGTTGATATAGTGTCTGTTAAGACTTATGTCTCATGTTGATGTTGTGTTTAAGACTTATGTCTCATGTGATGTTGTGTCTGTTAAGACCTATGTCTCATGTTGATGTTGTGTTTAAGACTTATGTCTCTTGTTGATGTAGTGTCTGTTAAGACTTATGTCTCTTGTTGATGTTGTGTCTGTTAAGACCTATGTCTCATGTTGAAGTTGTGTCTGTTAAGACTTATGTCTCTTGTTGATGTTGTGTCTGTTAAGACCTATGTCTCATGTTGATGTTGTGTCTGTTAAGACTTATGTCTCTTGTTGATGTTGTGTCTCTTAAGACCTATGTCTCATGTTGATGTTGTGTTTGAGACTTATGTCTCTTGTTGATCTTGTGTCTGTTAAGACTTATGTCTCATGTTGAAGTTGTGTCTGTTAAAACCTATGTCTAATGTTGAAGTTGTGTCTGTTAAGACTTATGTCTCTTGTTGATGTTGTGTTGGAGACTTATGTCTCCTGTTGAAGTTGTGTCTGTTAAGACTTATGTCTCATGTTGATGTTGTGTTTAAGACCTATGTCTCATGTTGAAGTTGTGTCTGTTAAGACTTATGTCTCCTGTTGATGTTGTGTTGGAGACTTATGTCTCCTGTTGATGTCGTGTCTGTAAAGACCTATGTGTCCTGTTCATGTTGTGTTGGAGACTTATGTCTCCTGTTGATGTTGTGTTGGAGACTTATGTCTCCTGTTGATGTTGTGTTGGAGACTTATGTCTCCCGTTGATGTTGAGTTTAAGACTTATGTCTCCTGTTGATGTCGTGTCTGTAAAGACCTATGTGTCCTGTTCATGTTGTATTTAAGACCTATGTCTCCTGTTGATGTTGTGTTGGAGACTTATGTCTCATGTTGATGTTGTATTTAAGACCTATGTCTCCTGTTGATGTTGTCTTTGAGACTTATGTCTACTGTTGATGTTGTGTTTAAGACTTATGTCTCATGTTGATATTGTGTCTGTTAAGACTTATGTCTCATGTTGATGTTGTGTCTGTTAAGACTTATGTCTCTTGTTGATGTTGTGTCTGTTAAGACTTATGTCTCATGTTGATGTTGTGTTGGAGACTTATGTCTCCCGTTGATGTTGAGTTTAAGACTTATGTCTCCTGTTGATGTCGTGTCTGTAAAGACCTATGTGTCCTGTTCATGTTGTGTTGGAGACTTATGTCTCATGTTGATGTTGTGTCTGTTAAGACTTATGTCTCTTGTTGATGTTGTGTCTGTTAAGACTTATGTCTCATGTTGATGTTCTGTTTAAGACTTATGTCTCTTGTTGATGTTGTGTTGGAGACTTATGTCTCCCGTTGATGTTGAGTTTAAGACTTATGTCTCCTGTTGATGTTGTGTTGGAGACTTATGTCTCCTGTTGATGTTGTGTTGGAGACTTATGTCTCCTGTTGATGTTGTGTTGGAGACTTATGTCTCCCGTTGATGTTGAGTTTAAGACTTATGTCTCCTGTTGATGTCGTGTCTGTAAAGACCTATGTGTCCTGTTCATGTTGTGTTGGAGACTTATGTCTCATGTTGATGTTGTGTCTGTTAAGACTTATGTCTCATGTTGAAGTTGTGTCTGTTAAGACCTATGTCTCATGTTGATGTTGTGTCTGTTAAGACTTATGTCTCTTGTTGATGTAGTGTCTGTTAAGACTTATGTCTCATGTTGATGTTGTGTTTAAGACTTATGTCTCTTGTTGATGTTGTGTCTGTTAAGACCTATGTCTCATGTTGATGTTGTGTCTGTTAAGACTTATGTCTCTTGTTGATATAGTGTCTGTTAAGACTTATGTCTCATGTTGATGTTGTGTTTAAGACTTGTGTCTCATGTGATGTTGTGTCTGTTAAGACCTATGTCTCATGTTGATGTTGTGTTTAAGACTTATGTCTCTTGTTGATGTAGTGTCTGTTAAGACTTATGTCTCATGTTGAAGTTGTGTCTGTTAAGACCTATGTCTCATGTTGATGTTGTGTCTGTTAAGACTTATGTCTCTTGTTGATGTAGTGTCTGTTAAGACTTATGTCTCATGTTGATGTTGTGTTTAAGACTGATGTCTCTTGTTGATGTTGTGTCTGTTAAGACCTATGTCTCATGTTGATGTTGTGTCTGTTAAGACTTATGTCTCTTGTTGATATAGTGTCTGTTAAGACTTATGTCTCATGTTGATGTTGTGTTTAAGACTTATGTCTCATGTGATGTTGTGTCTGTTAAGACCTATGTCTCATGTTGATGTTGTGTTTAAGACTTATGTCTCTTGTTGATGTAGTGTCTGTTAAGACTTATGTCTCTTGTTGATGTTGTGTCTGTTAAGACTTATGTCTCATGTTGATGTTGTGTCTGTTAAGACTTATGTCTCTTGTTGATGTTGTGTCTGTTAAGACCGATGTCTCATGTTGATGTTGTGTTTGAGACTTATGTCTCTTGTTGATCTTGTGTCTGTTAAGACCTATGTCTCATGTTGAAGTTGTGTCTGTTAAAACCTATGTCTAATGTTGAAGTTGTGTCTGTTAAGACTTATGTCTCCTGTTGATGTTGTGTTGGAGACTTATGTCTCTTGTTGATGTCGTGTCTGTTAAGACCTATGTCTCATGTTGAAGTTGTGTCTGTTAAGACTTATGTCTCCTGTTGATGTTGTGTTGGAGACTTATGTCTCCTGTTGATGTCGTGTCTGTAAAGACCTATGTCTCCTGTTGAAGTTGTGTCTGTTAAGACTTTTGTCTCCTGTTGATGTTGTGTTGGAGACTTATGTCTCCTGTTGATGTCGTGTCTGTAAAGACCTATGTCTCCTGTTGATGTTGTGTCTGTTAAGACCTATGTCTCATGTTGATGTAGTGTCTGTTAAGACCTATGTCTCATGTTGAAGTTGTGTCTGTTAAGACTTATGTCTCCTGTTGATGTTGTGTTGGAGACTTATGTCTCCTGTTGATGTCGTGTCTGTAAAGACCTATGTCTCCTGTTGATGTTGTGTCTGTTAAGACCTATGTCTCATGTTGATGTAGTGTCTGTTAAGACCTATGTCTCTTGTTGATGTTGTACTTAAGACCTATGTCTCATGTTGATATTGTGTCTGTTAAGACTTATGTCTCATGTTGATGTTGTGTCTGTTAAGACTTATGTCTCTTGTTGATGTTGTGTCTGTTAAGACTTATGTCTCATGTTGATGTTGTGTCTGTTAAGACTTATGTCTCTTGTTGATGTTGTGTCTGTTAAGACTTATGTCTCTTGTTGATGTTGTGTCTGTTAAGACTTATGTCTCTTGTTGATGTAGTGTCTGTTAAGACCTATGTCTCCTGTTGATGTCGTGTCTGTTAAGACCTATGTCTCTTGTTGATGTTGTGATGGAGACCTATGTCTCATGTTGATGTTGTGTTTAAGACCTATGTCTCATGTTGATGTTGTGTTTAAGACCTATGTCTCATGTTGAAGTTGTGTCTGTTAAGACCTATGTCTCATGTTGATGTTGTGTCTATTAAAACTTATGTCTCATGTTGATGTCGTGTCTGTTAAGACCTATGTCTCTTGTTGATGTTGTGATGGAGACCTATGTCTCATGTTGATGTTGTGTTTAAGACCTATGTCTCATGTTGATGTTGTGTTTAAGACCTATGTCTCATGTTGAAGTTGTGTCTGTTAAGACCTATGTCTCATGTTGATGTTGTGTCTATTAAAACTTATGTCTCATGTTGATGTAGTGTCTGTTAAGACTGATGTCTCTTGTTGATGTTGTGTCTGTTAAGACCTATGTCTCATGTTGATGTTGTGTCTGTTAAGACTTATGTCTCATGTTGATGTCGTGTCTGTTAAGACTTATGTCTCTTGTTGATGTTGTGTCTGTTAAGACCTATGTCTCCTGTTGATGTTGTATTTAAGACCTATGTCTCCTGTTAATGTTGTGTTTGAGACTTATGTCTACTGTTGATGTTGTGTTTAAGACTTATGTCTCATGTTGATGTTGTGTCTGTTAATACTTATGTCTCATGTTGATGTTGTGTCTGTTAATACTTATGTCTCATGTTGATGTTGTGTCTGTTAAGACTTATGTCTCTTGTTGATGTTGTGTCTGTTAAGACTTATGTCTCATGTTGATGTTGTGTCTATTAAAACTTATGTCTCATGTTGATGTTGTGTCTGTTAAGACCTATGTCTCCTGTTGATGTTGTATTTAAGACCTATGTCTCCTGTTGATGTTGTGTTGGAGACTTATGTCTCCTGTTGATGTTGTGTTTAAGACCTATGTCTCATATTGAAGTTGTGTCTGTTAAGACCTATGTCTCATGTTGATGTTGTGTCAGTTAAGACTTATGTCTCTTGTTGATGTTGTGTCTGTTAAGACCTATGTCTCATGTTGATGTTGTGTTTAAGACTTATGTCTCATGTGATGTTGTGTCTGTTAAGACTTATGTCTCATGTTGATGTTGTGTCTGTTAAGACTAATGTCTCTTGTTGATGTTGTGTCTGTTAAGACCTATGTCTCATGTTGATGTTGTGTTTAAGACTTATGTCTCATGTTGATGTTGTGTCTGTTAAGACTTATGTCTCCTGTTGATGTTGTGTTGGAGACTTATGTCTCCTGTTGATGTTGTGTTGGAGACTTATGTCTCCTGTTGATGTTGTATTTAAGACTTTTGTCTCCTGTTGATGTTGTGACTGTTAGAATGTACCCACCTCGATAGAAATAAACTCTTTTGGAAAATGAGTCCTTTTCACCTCTCAGTGAATGAATAGATGGTTATAGGTTAACTCGGCTTTGTAATAAAAAAATATCTGTAACGTCACAGCGTATCAGGTGGGAAGACTCGAAGTGTTTGAAGGCCCTCGCATCGTTGATGAAAGCTACGAGCATGACCCCGGTTCTATTACATGTTAATAATTGCACTTACATAGTGAATCTCCCACATTCACTGTGTTCAGCGCCCTATGCGAGGTGCACTGCTGGAGATTGAATACCACTCATCCACCGAACTGCGGAATAGTATATACATTAATTAGCTTCATTCAGCTGAAGGACATTTTAGTGACAGTACCGAGATTCAATAGACTTCACAGTATTGGTAGGTCAGTCTCGCTGACTTGGTTGATGCATGTCATCGTATACCAATTGCGAAGGTCGATGACCATGATATTAATCATATAGCTGGAATATACACTTACTTGTATGGAAAATTCAGTGTGCATCTTAACTGTTATTGAAGAAACACATAATTTATCTTCAAATGATCAAAACAGTGACATAATAACTACAGCTTTATTTCGGCTGTGGTTGTCTTAGAATAACATGAACAAAATTGTTTTTAATATAGCCATACTTATTGTTACTGATTACCCCGGTTAAAAAGGAAACAGTTTGTAACTTTATAGTAAATTTATGGTACCTAATAAAGTCGATATATTTTATTTAATACCATAGATACAAATATGAAAATTTTGAGCTCGATAGTCACATGTTGTCGGTGTACAAAAGCATTGAAAACTGTTCATTGTCATGTCACATAAGGCCACAAGGTTGCGGTGAACTCAGTATCTCGTATGGCCGTCCCGGGCAGTAATCACGGCTCTGCATCTCCTCGGCACTGACATGATAAGTGTACGAATTCTGTCCTGCGGAATTCAGCGACATGCTGCCTGTAACGCGATGGCCAGTTGTGGGTGTGTCTGTCTGCGGCGTGTTCAGACGTTGACGTACACGTCGATCGAGTTCATCCCAGAGGTGTTCGATTGGGTTGCGATCTGGAGATTTCGACGGCCTGGGCAAGACGTTGATGTTGGCATTATGAGTCTACCGTGACACGAGCTGTGTGCGGTGAAGCGTTGTCCTGTTGAAACAGCTCCCTCTGGCGGTCAATGATTGGAAGAAGGTCACGCTGAAGAATTTGATTCATGAAGCGATTTGCTGTCAAATTTCCCTGAACCACAACCAAGTCAGATCTCGTTATGTCATTTCCTCCATGTCATTTTTAAACAAGTGTCAAAACAATGCCTTTTAAGACAATGCATATTGACAATGGCTTCGTTTTGACGCACCGTTTGTCGAATATCAGGCCACCAACATTTTCCGATAACATATATCCAATTTATATACCGGAATTTTGTGTAGTCAGGTTCAATGAACTATATACTACCTATGCGTTTTTTGTTTTGAAGAGTGTATGAATGGTACAGAAATCAAAGTCATAAGCACCTAGGTATTACTTTACAAAGTAATTGTACATGGAAAATACACATTGACGATATTGGAAGGAAATGTTGTCCTCTGGTAAATTGTTTACGAAGTTATAAATATCGTCTCTCCCGAACTAACTTAGAAACTATGTACAAATCTTTTATTTTACCATTTTGATTATTGTTGTCATATTTGGGACAACAGTATTTATATACCTGATGTTTTGTGTCGTCAGAATCAATTAACTATATACTAACTGTGCGTATCTTCTTTCTTTTTTTTTTGTGGGGGGGGGGGGCGGTCGGGTAGCCTAGTGGTTAAAGCGTTCGCTCGTCACGCCGAAGACCCGGGTTCGATTCCCGACATGGGTACAATGTGTGAAGCCCATTTCAGGTGTCCCCCGCCGTGGTATTGCTGGAATATTGCTAAAAGCGGCGTAAAACCAAACTCACTCACTCACTTTTTTTTGAAGAGTGTAATATATTGGCAAATCAGTTGAGGCTGTTGAGTAGAGTGTAGTAATATACTTCAGTTTCAATAATTGTTTATTTCTCTTCAGTTGCATGAACAAGTCTGAAACAGATTGTGCTTTTCTAAATATAAACACCCTAGACACGACATCAACAAATTACAAAGTTAATAGTTTGTCCCTGTAAGTTTACAATCACTTGTTACAACATGTTACAGGAATCACACCAACCATCGTTATCGATATAGGCTAAACAATGAAGACGACTTCTGTGCCATGTGGGCTAGGGTGTGAACATATTCTGCAAACAACTGATAAGTGTGTACGTCTGGTTGAGCCCGTTCTGCATCAGGTGTGGTTTTAGGTAATCGCTTCAGTTACACCAACATTGAACAAGATATGAAGTATCCCGGATAACCACCTGTCCACGAATATAAAGCCTCAGTTACATTCTCGCACCATCCACACAGCGCGGCAAGACCGACCACCGGGAGAAACTTCACAATGAGACTCGCAACAGCATATGTGTTACTGTGCACACTGGTATCAGTTGTTGCAATTAGCTCTCCATGTCCACTGGGATTTGTGGAACACAACAACTCATGCTATTGGTTCTCCAAGGCATTGGCGAACTTTGTTGAGGCACGGGTAAGTTATCAACTCATGTGACAGGTAATTTCCTTGATTTTCATACCAATTCATTTCAATAAATATATACAAACTTTCCATTTCTTTATCCGAAGCAATGATAGGTTTGTAACTTGTTAGGTCACTATTGACATCAACACATTTCCGTTGACTTTCTTAACAATTTACTTGAGAATATTATTTTGAATTTGAGGTGCAGATTCTCGTGACAAAGTCGGCCCATTTAACTGGGGATGCCTTAAGGTTTATTGGAATTTGAAAACCACCGCCGCATTTTGTTTTGGAACTCTTCTGTGATTGGGAATCTTAAGGATAAGGTATCATGTATATCTCATTCATAGCATTGAATTGGAAACGTTTTGAGTAACTTTCGTTGAAGGTTAGGGTATCTGGAATGGCAGCTCTGGCTCCGTGTGTACTGGACTACTCCTGTGTTATCTTATATGTTTGTAAGAGCTAGCTCCCCGGATTTCAATTAAAAATGGTCATGTGTGGCTAAAATTAACTTTACCAGGGTCATTTTACTGGAAGTGCATAAAACCTTTTTCTTAAGGAAACTAAAGGCATTGTGTTTCCTATTTTAAATGTGTGTGGCATTTAGCTGGCGTTTTCCGAAATCGGAAGGGATGTTATTAACCACGAACTAACTGTAATTGTTTTATTGAGGTTGTTAGAAACGTTGAACCTTTTGGTTTCATCCTTATACTGCATTTGGCATAAGTTTTGCATATGTTTGGGCATAAGATTAGCTTTGTAATTAAGGTAGTTAGAGACAAAGGACTTTCTTTTTCAAAATTGTATTGCATTTGGCACGTGATGCCAAGAGAAAGTGATTGTAGCCATTTCTCTAAAGGAGTTAGATTGATTGGATTTTCTGTTTCAAAGTTGTACTGCATTTAGCATATGTTTACCAAAATACAAATGAGTTGTTTTACCAAACAGACGTGATGTGATTAAACTAAATCTGGAGGCACAGAACTTTGTTGTTCTACATTGCACTTCATTGAGGTAAAGATACCCCGGTGTTAGCAAAACATTGTATTTAGTGAGCTAGTGTTTATTCTTTATTTACAGGACATTAATCATCCCCACATACACAGGCCTGATTATATCTTTATCATATCAAGGTCGACAAAATCTCAAACGGTACCTGAACATTGTTTTCCTGGATTTCTTTCTGGACTAGGCACATGATTATATTTCATCACAAGCGAGGTGATAAGTCAGTTGGAGGGTGAGTCAGAAACATGTTTTTAGGACAGTGGCGTAACTACCATATAGACAAGTGCCTAAATTCGATTTTCAAGGTATTTTTCAAAAGCACAAAGGTCATTTTGTCCGCCTCTAGAGTGACTGCCATTTAGCAAAGGTAAGCAAGTATAGTTTACGTGGTCACATTGCATTGTCATAGCGTTACAGAATGCAGCCAGCAGCAGGCGTGAACAAGCACAAGTACGGAAACTGGTACCCTACTTATTTTCAGCATCTTCAGACTACTATTTCCTTCGTAATGATTACAGTTATCCTCGCAATTATCTCGATCGGCCCTTGCATATTGATCAGACCACAACACATATCGCATTTATCCGTTGTTGTATCCTGCCAAGAACCCACCAAAATGGCAAAGGCAGATATTGGTGGGGTAAGTTGTTACCTGATTTCGTAAACAGTTCATAACATATGTTTGTTTTTGGAATACTAAGTTTGGGGTATACTAAGGAAAAGGTTGGGATGGGATTGTTTCTGGTTTGAATATATACTGAACCGCAAAAGAAATGGATAGATATATGAGAAACCTTATTTGTCCAAACACTGTAGACATTCCTTGAGACATTAAAAAGATGAAACTTGGCAAAACTGATCATCAAGGTTGAAATTAAAGTGTCAAATGTTCTTAAAGTTAAACACAACACTAGTCTCTGAGAAAATGGCATCACAAGTCAGTATCTCGTGTGTCCGCCATTTGCAATGATGACTGCTGTGCAACGTTGATACATGGAATGGATGAGGCGGTTGATGAAGGCCACAGCCCACACTCTGAGGAACACCTAACGCAGTTCAGCTGCAGTTGTCAGCTTTGGTCGGACTTCATTCAGCCGTCTTTGAATCTCGTCCCACAGGTGCTCAATGGGATTTAAATCGGGACTGAGGGCAGGCCACTGCATGGTTCTGATGCCATTCTGCTGGAGAAAGTCTCTTGTTGCTCTCGCACTCTCAGCACGGGCCTTATCATGCTGAAACTCGTGGTTGGGGCGACGTGCCAAATTAGGTATGGTGTGTAGTGATCAATTTACCGAGCTGCTATGACACCATTGCCTCTCCCTGGACCGATGTTCTGGAAGACCACAGGGCCGACCCTCTGTGCAAGACCAATTCCACCCCAAACCATGATGCTCGGACCACCCAACGAGTCTCTCTCAACAACACAAGCATCCGAATAACGTTCCCCACGGCGGCGTCAGGCTCTGCCATCTGCTGTTTAGATACAGTAACGGCTCTCGTCTGAGAAGAGGACCCTTCTCCACTGCTGGTGGCGCCAATGCTGGTGCTGTGTTGCCCACTGACGACGGTCCCGGCGGTGACGTGGTGACAGAATGGGTCCTCGATGTGGCCTGTGACAATGGAGGTGTCTGCTCGTCAATCGTCGACGCATGGTGTCCGCACTAATGTGTCGCTGGTGTGTCTCCAGGTTCTGTCGAGCAGTTTCCGCAGCAGTAACAAAGCGATCTTGAAGATGTTGTCGCAAAATCTGACGATCCTGACGACGGGTGGTGACCCATATTCTTCCACTACGTGGTCGGTCATCTGTAGAGTTGGTGGTCTGGTACCGTTGCTGGAGCCTGTATATGGTCCTTACGTGGACTTGAAATGCATTGGCTACTTGCTGGGCGGTTTGTCCAGCTTGCAATAGTCTAAGGGCTTGGTGTCGCTAATTTCTTGTCAATCTTGGCACTTTGTAGCAATTCAATAACGAATGAATGTTATCCGATCTGGGTGGATTTTTATAGGGCAAGAAATGGGGGAACGCATGTGCATTTCAATTTGCACGGAACTCACGTGCATCGGGGTACCATGGCCGTTGCCGTGATGCGTTTGGGCGATCGGTTTTATTGTTATCTGCTTTGTTTTTTAATCATCAAATTTCATTTTTCCGGACAAGGTAATTTAAAATTTTAGAAACGATGACAGGATTTACCCAGACATTTTAATTACAACGTTTCATACAATTTTACTTGGGGTGACGTTTGTTTTGCGGTTCAGCAAAAGAAAGTAGGAGATCACCAATGTCTGGTAAGTGACCATTGTCAATCAGACTCGGTTGTCAGTAGACGCACATTGTTTTCTTGGAGCCAAACACCCAAAGATACTGTATTAAACACATTTAGAAAAGCATTACGGAAGCAACACTATTGATCATACGACGTTTGCAACGTGCTGGAAGTTTAGGTGTCACATGTATGTTGCAGACGGGCACACGTCAGAGCGCTGTTGCTCAAACGCTGCATGTCTCTCAACCTGTCATCTGCAGATTGTGTGCCCTACGCATTTAAGGTCGATGACTGACGCCTCTTGACGCCAAAGGGCAACAACTACATACCAGGACAGATTAGTCAGAACGATGACATCAAGAAATCGTTTGCAAACTGCCAATAAAATAAGGGACCGGTTGCAACAGGCAAATGGTTTAAGATTACTTTCCCATACGATGCAAAATCGTCCACACAGATGGCATTTCCGTGCACGACGTCCACGTGTCATCTCACAGAGCGTTGTACGGTACTGATCGTCAGCACTGGGATAAACGACGTCAGGATAATGTCATGTTTTCTGACGAATCGAGATTCACTCTCAACACGACCGAAGGCATCGATTTTGGAGACGTCCTAATGAGCGTTTTGTAGACGTAAACGTCGTACAGCATGACCGTGTTTTGGGTGGGTACATAGTTGTATGGGGTGGTATCACAATGACCTGCCGAGCTGCGCTCAATATTGTCTATGGAAGAGTCACAGGTCAGTACTATCGGGACAAAATCATTGCACCACTGGTTCGGACATTTTCACATGATGGGGAAGGTTTAACCTTTCGGGATGTAATGCGCTTGCTTATCTTGCCAATTTCTCCAGCAGCACAACACGCCATGTCATGCCATGGAATTCGTGCATGTCTGACCAACAAAGATTGTTTTACACGATATTAGTGACGTTGGCTGCAAAATGAATATTTCGAATTTGTCCCCGACCTTTTTAACGAGCAAGTGCGCCAACATCTCATCACGCCAACCCTTAAAACCCATAAGATCTGACTACCAACTCCGCAGCAGATATGGTTATACTTTTTCCATTTGCGAATACCTCATAAGTCAGAAGATATGTCTTGATGATTCTCACTATCCCCTACTATTTGGGCACAGTATATTTATAATCTCCCTTCTTCCATTTGATCATGTCTGTGGAGGTTGGGATACCATCGTGAATGAAGCAATGACACTTCATGCCAAATATCAGGATTAAAATGCCCATATGAATACATGTGTCTTTCCCGTCATTGTATATTCATGATTAGTCAAGCCAAACTCACCACACTCAATACCCAGTTGCAATGAATAGGCCCATATGGCATCATCGTCTACATTGACATTAGTTTATAGTGAGAGATAAACGTTATGCAGATTATCGATTCTGAAAATCATACTTTTCAAAACCAAAAGATAACATTTTCTGCACATTCCGTATTTATATTTATATATCAATTATTAGTAAATGTTCCCGAATGTCTTTATTCCATCAGCGATTTACTTCCAAATAATGGACGTCTTCATGTTGAAAGTAAATATAGTTTTAAATGTTGATGTGCTACTTTCAGTCCTTCTGTCAATCCTTTGGAAGTCACCTCGCTAAAGTGACCAGCAAAGTTGAAGATGACTTTGTCAGCGGCCATGCAGCCCGCCATGGAAAAGGTAAGTTAGAACAACATTAATATTGAGAGGAATAGCATCTCATACGTCATCATTGTTTATTCTTCCATGAATTTGGAATTTACTCGAGTCTGATTGGTCAATCAGAGGCTATTAAATCACAATAAACCCTGTCTGACTGAAACAGATGGTTTGACGGCCGCGGAAGCTAATATTCATAGAATAGTACTATTTACAGTTATTGTCGGTTGGCAGAATTTAAATAGTTATATCTACAGTTGCAGGTTACAAAATTCACAATTGCGGTTACAACAATATTCAAAGGATGTGTGGCTGCGCGTTCGGTTCCAAATTCAATTTAGAGCGGTTATCTACATGTAGCCTAGCTCTACATCGCCTAATTCAAGCACTTATTTATCTCCTAAATAGCAGGTGCACCCTACTTATCTCCAGGAGTTTCTTTTGATATCGAATACCTCAACGAGTGTTAATATCTTTGATATCAAAAGACACGAGGGTGAGATTTTAATAATCATCCAAAATCATTCTTCTTTTTCAGTTTTTAAACAATAATAAGTGTCTTAAGTGTAAAAAGTACTGCTAACAGCTTCACACGCAGAGCCATTATTGATGTCATTTCATTGTGACGCCATGGTAACCAATGACGTCACAATGGTCTGCAAAGCATTGTGAAGCAATTTCATTGCAGCGATATCTACAATGTTGATATCGCTTGATCTCACCGAAGCGATATCTCCAATGGGAGCCAGTTTTGGATGATAAATATCATTACTGTAACGGTTAAATGACACATCTACTTTCTATCTCAATAAAAAAGTTTATGCTTTTACGACACAGCTGTTACGTGTTATTGTGATCTACGCGAACGGCATTGAGATCCGAAATGTTTTAATACGAATCCATCCTCCCATCTTCTTCTTCATTGCAGCGGCGAACTACTGGCTTGGTGCCACCGACCTGAACGTAGAAGGAACATGGCTCTGGGAGGGCCAACAGGCCATGAATTACAGCAACTGGAGTAGGGACCAACCTGATAATTTTAGTGGGGGGGAACACTGTCTGCATATCAAACAGATACTTGAAAACTATCTGTGGAATGATGAAAAGTGTAATATGGCGGCGAACTTTATTTGTGAGAAGGAACTCTGAAGGTACATGTAGCTACCATCTCTGCCACACTTCGCAGCAAATGACGTAATAATGTTGAGAATTGAATAAAATGTTATTCGTCTTCACATTCTTTTGAACAGGCTAAACACCTGTGTCTTGGTATCAATATATGCTTTCCACGTTTCATAGCCGTCAACACAAATATTTTACCTTTCTGCAATCTCACACGAATATACATCACGTGTCGCAGCCTCTCTGAAATCATTGTGCTCAATAGGCCACACGCAGCACACCACCACACCCATCACACCACCACACCACAACACCCATCACACCACCACACCCACCACACCACCACGCCCACCACGACGACACACAACAACACCATCACACTAACCACACCACCACACCCGTCACACCACCACACCCATCACACCACCACACCCACCACACCACCACGCCCACCACGACGACACACAACAACACCATCACACTTACCACACCACCACACCCGTCACACCACCACACCCATCACACCACCACACCCATCATACAACCATACCCCTACATCAATCACAGCACTAAATCATCACACACATCACACCACCACACCACCACACCACCACACCCATCACACCACCACACCATCGCAACAACACACCAATCACACCCATCGCACCACCACATATTCACACCCATCACACCACCACACCCATCATACCACCACACCACCACACCCATCACACCAATCACACCACCACACCACCACACCCATCACACCACCACACCATCGCAACAACACACCATCACACCCATTACACCACCACATATTCACACCCATCACACCACCACACCCATCATACCACCACACCACCACACCCATCACACCAATCACACCATCACACCACCACACCAATCACACCAATCACACCACCACACCATCGCACCATAACACCAACACACCATCACACCCATCACACCACCACACCAATCACACCACTACATGATCACACCAATCACACCACTACATGATCACACCAATCACACCACCACACCAATCACATCAATCACACCACCACCTCATCACACCTATCACACCACCACACCATCGCACCGCAGCACATACGCACCACCACACCAATCACACCACCACAGCACATACGCACCACCACACCAATCACACCACCACACCATCGCACCACCACATCATCACACCCATTACATCACCACAGAATCGCACCACCACACCAATTACACCACCACATCATCACACCCATCACACAACCACACCATCATACCACCACACCATCGCACCATAACACACCTTCACACCACCACACCATCACAAAAGCACACCACCACAACATCATACCTATCACACCACCACACCACCACACAACTACACCATCACACCGCACCACAAATCACACCACCACACCACCACACCAATCACACCAATCACACCACCACCTCATCACACCCGTCACGTCACCACACCATCGCAACACAACACCACAGCACATACGCACCACAAAACCAATCACACCACCACAGCACATACGCACCACCACACCAATCACACCACCACACCATCGCACCACCACATCATCACACCCATCACATCATCACACCCATCACACCACCACAGAATCGCACCACCACACCAAACACACCACCACATCATCACACACTTCACACCACAGCACCACCATACCACCACACCCATCACACCACCACACCATCATACCACCACACCATCGCACCATAACACACCTTCACACCACCACACCATCACAAAAGCACACCACCACACCATCATACCCATCACACCACCACACCACCACACAACGACACCATCACACCGCAACACCAATCACACCCACAACACAACCACACCACCACACCACCACACCCATTACACCACCACACCACCACACCATCGCACCACCACACCCATCACACAACCACACCCATCACACCAATCACACCACCACACCACCACACCAACCAACCACTCACACCCATCACACCACCACACCATCATACCCATCACACCACCACACAATCACACCACCACACCATCATACCAATCACACTACCACACCATCACACCACCACACCCATCAAACCACCACATCACCACACCACCAAACCCATCACACCACCACACCATCATACCAACACTCTATCGCACCAAACCATCATACCACCACACCATCACACCACCACGTCATCACACCACCACACCACCACACCACCACACCCATCACACCAACACACCATCATACCAACACTCCATCGCACCACACCATCATACAACCACACCATCACACCAAAACATCATAACACCACCGCACCATCAAAACCATCGCACCGACACATCCATCACACCACCACACACATCACATCACCACAGCACCACAGCACCACATCACCACACCGAACATACCTTAACACCATCATACCGCGACACCATCGCACCACCACACCATCATACCACCACACCGTCACACCACCACGTCATCACACCTCCACACCATCACACCATCGCACAACCACACCATCATACCTATCACCCCATCACACCACCACACCATGACACCACCACACCCGTCACACCACAAAACCACCACACCACCAAACCCATCACATCCAAAACGCCATCATACCACCACACCATCACACCACCCCACCATCATACCACCACACCATCACACCACAACACCTCCACACCATCATACTCATCACACCATCACACCATCACACCACCATACCATCACACCACCACACCCATCACACCACCACACCACCACACCACCACACCAACACACTACGACACCACATCACCCATCACACCACCACACCGCCACACCGCCATACCACAACACCATCACACCCACGCACCACCACACCCATCACACCACCACACCCATCACACCACCACATCATCACACCCATCACACCACCACACCAATCACACCACCACACCAATCACACCAATCACACCACCACACTATCACACCACCACATCATCATACCCATAACACCACCACACCATCACACCACCACACCACCAAAACCCATCGCACCACCACACACCCACACCCAACGCACCACCACACCAATCACACCACCACACCACCACACCAATCACACCAATCACAACACCACATCATCACACCCATCACACCACCACACCATCGCACCACAACACCACAGCACATACGCACCACCACACCATCACACCACCACATCATCACACCAATCACATCATCGCACCCATCACATAACCAATCAATCGCAACACCACAACAATTACACCACCACACCATCGCACCACCACACCACCACACCCATCACACCACCACACCAATCACACCACCACACCCACCACACCACCACACCCATCACAACACCACATCATCACACCTATCACACCACAACACCCATCACACCCATCACACCGAATACATTACCGCACAATCATACCCATCACACCACCACAACACCACACAACTACACCATCACACCGCAACACCAATCACACCCACAACACAACCACACCACCACACCACCACACCACCACACCACCACACCACCACACCATCGCACCACCTCACCTATCACACTACCACACCATCATACCCATCACACCACCACACCCATCACACCAATCACACCACCACACCACCACACTACCACACCAATCACACTTATCACACCACCACACCATCATACCCATCACACTACCACACCATCACACCACCACACACATCACACCACCACATCACCACAGTACCACACCACCACAACCATCACACCTTCACACCATCATACCAACACACCATCGCACCACCACACCATCATACCACCACACCATCACACCACCACATCATAACACCAACACACCATCACACCATCGCACCAACACACCCATCACACCACCACACCACTCACATTACCACAGCACCACAGCACCACACCACCACACCCTTCACACCATAACACCATCATACCGTCACACCATCGCACCACCACACCATCACACCATCGCACAACCACACCGTCATACCTATCACACCATAACGCCACCACACCATCACACCACCACACCGGTCACACCCAAAACACCATCATACCACTACACCATCACACCGCCACACCATCATACCACCATACCATTACACCACCACACCTCCACACCATCATACCCATCACACCACCACACCGTCACACCACCATACCATCACACCACCACACCCATCACATCACCACACCACCACACCAACAAACTACGACACCACCACACCACCACACCCATCACAGCTCTACACCGCCACACCGACACACCGCCACACCAACACACCATCACACCAACGCGCGACCACACCCATCACACCACCACATCATCACATCATCACATCATCACACCCATCACACCACCACACCAATCACACCACCACATGACCACACCAATCACACAACCACATCATCATACCCACCACACCACCACACCACCACACCATCGCACCACCACATCATCACACCACCACACACCCACATCCATCGCACCACCACACCAATCACACCACCACACCACCACATGATTCACACCAATCACACCACCACCTAATAAAACCCATAACACCACCACACCATCGCACCACAACACCACAGCACATCAGAACACCACATCATCACACCTATCACACCACAACACCATCACATAATTACCGCACAATCATACCCATCACGCCACCACACCACCACACAACTACACCATCACACCGCAACACCAATCACACCCACAACACAACCACACCACCACACCACCACACCGTCGCATCACCTCGCCTATCACACTACCACACCATCATACCCATCACACCACCACACCCATCACACCAATCACACCACCACACCAATCACACTAATCACACCACCACACCATCATACCCATCACACTACCACACCATCACACCACCACACACATCACACCACCACATCACCACAGTACCACACCACCACAACCATCACACCTTCACACCATCATACCAACACACCATCGCACCACCACACCATCATACCACCACACCATCACACCACCGCATCATAACACCACCACACCATCACACCATCGCACCAACACACCCATCACACCACCACACCACTCACATTACCACAGCACCACACCACCACACCACCACACCCTTCACACCATAACACCATCATACCGCCACACCATAACACCACCACACTATCATACCACCACACCATTACACCACCACATCATCACACCACCACACCATCACACCATCGCACAACCACACCGTCATACCTATCACACCATAACGCCACCACACCATCACACCACCACACCGGTCACACCCAAAACACCATCATACCACTACACCATCACACCACCACACCATCATACCACCATACCATCACACCACCACACCTCCACACCATCATACCCATCACACCACCACACCGTCACACCACCATACCATCACACCACCACACCCATCACATCACCACACCACCACACCAACAAACTTAGACACCACCACACCACCACACCCATCACAGCACTACACCGCCACACCGACACACCGCCACACCAACACACCATCACACCAACGCGCGACCACACCCATCACACCCATCACACCACCACATCATCACACCCATCACACCACGACACCAATCACACCACCACATGATCACACCAATCACACCACCACATCATCATACCCACCACACCACCACACCACCACACCACCACACCATCGCACCACCACATCATCACACCACCACACACCCACACCCATCGCACCACCACACCAATCACACAACCACACCACCACACGATTCACACCAATCACACCACCACCTAATAAAACCCATAACACCACCACACCATCGCACCACAACACCACAGCACATACGCACCACCACATCAATCACACCACCACACCCATCACATCACCACACCATCGCACCACCACATCATCACACCCATCACACCACCACACAATCGCAACACAACACCAATCACACCACCACATCATCACACCAAACACACCAACACACCAACACACCATCACACCACCAAACCCATCACACCACCACACCCATCACAACACCACATCATCACACCCATCACACCAGAACACCATCACACCAAACACACCAACACACCAACACACCATCGCACCATCACACCACCAAACCCATCACACCACCACACCCATCACAACACCACATCATCACACCCATCACACCAGAACACCATCACACCAATCACACCGACAACATTACAGCACAATCGTACCCATCACACCACCACATCATCACACCAATTACACCACCACATCATCGTACCAATCACACCAATCACACCAATCATACCAATCACACCAATCACACCACCATACGTCACACCATCCTACCCATCACACTACCACACAATCAGACCCATCACACCACAACACCCATCTCACTAATCACACCATCACATCTCACACCCATCACACAACAACATCATCACACCCATCACACCACAACACAGATCACACCGATCACACCACCACATCATCACACCACCACACCATCACACCACCACACCATCACACCACCACATTATCACACCCATCACACCACAACACGGATCACACCGATCACACCACCACACAATCACACCACCACATCATCACACCACCACACCATCACACCACCACATTATCACACACATCACAACACCACACACATCACAACACAACACCATCACACTAGTCACACCATCACACCACCACATCATCACACCACCATACCATCATACCACCACATCATCATACCACCACACCATCACACCATCGCACAACCACACCATCATACCTATCACACCATAACGCCACCATACCATCACACCACCACACCGGTCACACCACCAAACCACCACACCACCACACCCATCACACCCAAAACACCATCATACCACCACACCATCACACCACCACACCATCATACCACCATACCATCACACCACCACACCTCCACACCATCATACCCATCACACCACAACACCGTCACACCACCATACCATCACACCACCACATCATCACACCCATCACAACACAACACCTCTAAACCACCACACCACCACACCAATCACACCCAAAACACCATCATACCACCAAACCATCACACCATCACACCACCACACCATCACACCACCACATCATCACACCCATCACAACACCACACACATCACACCACCACATCATCACACCACCACACCATCACACCACAACATCATCACACCCATCACAACACAACACCACCAAATCACCACACAACCACACACATCACTCCCAAAACACCATCATACCACCACACCATCACACCACCACACCATCACACTACCACATCATCACACCCATCACAACACCACACACATCACACCACAACACCATCACACCAGTCACACCATCACACCACCACATCATCACACCACCACACCATCCGACCACCACATCATCACACCAATCACATTACAACCCCACCAAACCACCATACCACCACACCCATCACACCCAAAACACCATCACACCACCACACCATCACACCACAAGACCATCACACCACCACACCATCACACCACCACACCCTTCACACCACCACACCACCACACCACCACACTACAACACCACCACACCACCACACCACCACACCCACCACACCGCCACACCAATCACACCACCACACAAATGACACCAATCACACAACCACACCAATCACACCACCACACAAATCACACCAATCACACCACCAAACCATCACACCACCACATCATCATACCCATCACAACCTCATACCCATAACACCACCACACCACCAAAACCCATCGCACCACCACACCAATCACACCAATCACACTACCACACCACCACACCACCACACCCTTCACACCACCACACCACCACACCACCACACCACCACACTACCATATCACCACACCACCACACCACCACACCCACCACACCGCCACACCAATCACACCACCACACCAATCACACCATCACACCACCATATCATCATACCCATCACACCACCACATCCATCACACCACCACACCATCGCGACACCACATCATCACACCCATCATATCATCACACCCATCACACCACCACACAATTGCATCACCACAACAATCACACCACCACCTCAGCACACCCATCACACCACCACACCATCGCACCACCACATCATCACACCAATCACACAACCACACCCATCACACCACCACACCCATCACACTACCACACCATCATACCCATCACACCACCATACCCATCACACCAATCAAACCACCACACCGCCACACCAATCACACTCATCACACCACCACACTATCATACCCATCACACCATTACACCATTGCACCACCACACCATCACACCAATCACACCACCAAACCATCACACGACAACACCATCTCACCACCGCACCATCATACCCATCGCACCACCACGCCATCATACCACCACACCATCGCACCACCACAACCATCACACCACCACACTCATAGCACCACAACACCAATCACACCAATCACACCACCACCTCATCACACCCATCACACAACCACACCATCGCACCACAACGCCACAGCAAATACGCACCACCACACCAATCATATCACCACACCCATCACACCACCACACCATCGCGACACCACATCATCACACCCATCATATCATCACACCAATCACACCACCACACAATTGCATCAACACAACAATCACACCAACACCTCAGCACACCCATCACACCACCACACCATCGCACAACCACATCATCACACCAATCACACAACCACACCCATCACACCACCACACCCATCACACCCATCACACCACCACACCCATCACATCAATCAAACCACCACATCACCACACCAATCAAACCAATCACACCACCACACCATCATACCCATCACACCACCACACCATCATACCCATCACACCAACACACCATCATACCAGCACACCATCGCACCACCACGCAATCATACCACCACACCATCGCACCACCACACCATCATACCCACCACACCACCACACCAATCACACCAATCATACCACCACACCACCAAACCAATCACCCCAATCACACCACCACACCATCATACCCATCACACTACCACACCATCGCACCACCACACCATCATACCAATCACACCACCACACCATTACACCACCACATCCATCACACAACAACGCCACCACAGCACCACAACACCACAACCATCACACCACCACACCATCATACCACCACACCATCGAACCACCACACCATCATACCACCACAACATCACACCACCACACCATCACACCACGACACAATCATACCATCACACAATCACACCACCACACAATCGTACCCATCACACCATCACACCTTCACACCACCACATCATCACACCACCACACCCATCACCCCACCACACCACCACGCCACCACACCACCACACCCATTACACCACCACACCCACCAAAACAACTACACCACCACACCATCGCACCACCACACCCATCACACCATCACACCATCACACCACCACACCACCACATCTATCACACCCATCACAACCATAACACCATCACATCATCACACCACCACGCCATCACACCCATCACACCCACCACACCACCACACCCATCACACCCATCACACCATCACACCATCACACCATCACAACCATCACACCCACCACACCATCACAACAATCACAACCATCACACCCATAACACCATCACACCACCACAAGAAGAAACATGAAGTGGTCCAAATGTGTGAAAATTCTTTTGTAAAAGACACACTTCATATTCCATAGAAAACATCAAATCTAGGAGGTTGAATAATGTTAAACATTTCATAGAAAACATCATATCTAGGAGGGTGAATAATGTTTAACATTCCATAGAAAACATGAAATCTAAGAGGGTGAATAATATTCAACATTCCATAGAAAACATCGAATCTAGGAGGGTGAATAATATTCAACATTCCATAGAAAACATCAAATCTAGGAGGGTGAATAATATTAAACATTCCATAGAAAACATCAAATCTAAGAGGGTGAATAATATTTAACATTCCATAGGAAACATCAAATCTAGGAGGGTGAATAATATTCAACATTCCATAGAAAACACCAAATCTAGGAGGGTGAATAATATTCAACATTCCATAGGAAACATCAAATCTAAGAGGGTGAATAATATTCAACATTCCATAGAAAACATCAAATCTAAGAGGGTGAATAATATTAAACATTCCATAGGAAATATCAAATCTAAGAGGGTGAATAATATTAAACATTCCATAGAAAACATGAAATCTAAGAGGGTGAATAATGTTAAAAACGGATGGTTCTGCTCTCGAAATGCAGAATTGATTTTCACTTTGTACGACTGTTCATACTAAAAAAGACTCACACAATGTGAAAATAAATTTTGTAATTTTTTTAATATTATTTTTATGTCACTATTTTCTACCTTAAGGGATGTAGCGCTAGATCTATACGTGTGACATGTTAATACTGACACACATACAACAACCAGTTGTATCGCGGAATAGAATTGTTCCCGAAAAACAGACCTGGCATGTATGCTCAACTTGCTTTACATGAACATTTGTTGAAGTTTGTTTACAACAAATGTATTCAAATAATATCATCATTGAGTGAGAAAGGTATGTTAAAAACTAAAGTTCTGTCGGAAATGCAAGAAAACTGCTTTTATGGCCTGATGGCTTGTAATCATACACCTACTATTGTAATGTTATCAAAATCCATATTTAATGCAATGAAGGTGTATAAGTGTCACTCTATCAGAAATTGTATTCCTTTAATGTTTTGTTCTATGGGTCTGTGGCCTCTAACTTGACATAAAGTTGTTTACAAAAAAAATCACAATGACAGCGCATCGTAATACAGTTACATCAAGTACATGACGTCAAAATGGTCGACACGATAAACGTGACAGGAGAGATTTCCGAAGTTGTTGATGAACCTGTGGCGGTTTCATGTGTTCCTCATCAATGATCAGTTGGCCGATCATTTAAAGGTGATTGTGAAGATGTGTCAGATAGATACTAAGGTAAATGCATAGATTGCTGTGTAGACTGTATCTGTCTACGGATCGTATCGATTCTACGATAGTTCGTATGTACATTTCTACATTTTGTTCACTAGGAAGGGCAGTAGCGAGGATTTATAGGTTGGTACCTCAGCTCTGTTCGAGCATGTCACAGACTTCAGGGTGCTGAGTCTGGACGCATGTGATCACTTTCCTATTTCTTGTGAGTATTAACACTAAGCTTATGGATAGAGTCGGTGACATGTTGCTGACACCCTATACAAACTACGTTTGGAGAGATAGATAACTATTTGGGTCTGTATTTAATACCTAATGTAGTTTGGTTGAGATCGAGACAGGTGGTGGCAAAGCAGGCAGAGAAAGTATTCTTACTCATATACAGATTGCACTCTATGTGTGATGTATTTACCGATTACGACTGTACTAAAGATAATCAACGTAAACTGTAAAATACCAAGGTAAATGCATAGATTGCTGTATAGACTGTATCTGTCTACGAATCGTATCGACTCTACGATAGTTCGTGTGTACATTTCTACATTTTGTTCACTAGGAAGGACAGTAGCGAGGATCTTCGTGAACGATCATGCAGTCAAACTCTCTGACGTTTCTCAATGTGTGTTAAAAGCTGAGTTCAAGATTAAAGGGTCTAAATGATCGGAAACAAGGCTTTTGTATGTATTCGTGCAAAACACTCAATTTATTTTCTGAAAGGTTGAGCCAAGAATTTGAATATTAGTATGTAATTTTATTTGGAATTTTCTTAAAGACAACTCAGCATGTTGAGTGAACGATTTTTCCCTATACCCCAGACACCCCCTTCCCCCTAATAAGCTCACTTAACACATTATTGGCTTTTGTTTGCCTTTTAGCGATTTTCCACGCAGCTTGTAAGCGTGGAACAGATGGCCCTTCGTGAATCACTGTGGAGGATTGATGATAAATGCATGGTAGTTATTACCCGACGCTTCTTCAGCTTCATCATACAATTTAGGTAACAATATCCAACCTTTACAATGCTCAACTCCACACTGTCAAAAAAGCAAACCCTAGCTTGGCGATGATGTCAGCCAAAATACTTCAGCAAAAGTGTTGATAATAATGGTCATTATATCCCACTTTCATAAAAAGGAAGATACCATTTCTGGTTTGAACGTCTGTGACATCTCTTTTGCCTGAGTCATGCAAGTTGGTCTTGTGACACTATATGTACATAAATCTATTAAAGTCTGTATCACTGATACGTATGTCATGGGAATCATCGGTGCATGTACATGACATTGGTTACAATATTATGGGTAATAATGTGGTCTTGAACACAGTAGATGGTATGCTGTGAAAAAGTATAAACTGTTACTGCATGCCAATGTCACCTGGTGAATGTTAGCTATAGAGAAGTGCCTATTTGCGTTGACAATCTATGAGTCTCAGGTTATAACCTTTTAAACATTAATGTGTATAAAAATAATTTTAATCATCACCCAGTGACTATTTCAATCATTCTGTCAGCGCGTGTGCGTAACTGTCACAGGCAAGTTTTAACGCCTCCCAGGCAATGAAAGTCTATACAGGCTTGTCAGTCATACTATCCCTGGAGGGCAAAAGCAATACAGTGATAGGGTCATGTCCATGGGAGTGAACATATGCTGCATGCTGCTGAAACCTCATTATGCAGTTATGTCACCAGGTGTTGTTTCATGTAGATGATCGTTTCAAAACCATATGAAGTATCCTGTATCACCTTCCCTCTAGAATTATATAAAGGTTGAATTACTTGAACCATCTACACAGAGCGCTGTTGTACTGTAACAGAAACATCAGTCTGTCCACATTAAGCTATGAGACACGAAACAACATCTGTGCTGCTGTTCACACTTGCATCAGTTGCTGCAGTTAACTCGATATGTCCCCTGGGATTCGTGGAACACAAGAAATCCTGCTATTGGTTCTCCAAGATAATGGCGAACTTTGCTGAGGCAAGGGTAAGAATTAAGTGTCAGGTAATTTCCTTGACTTTCTGACCAGTTCTGTTTAATACATATGTTTACATAATTTCCCCTAACTTCGGTTAAGGAAGGGTATCTTGTAACTTGTTAAGTCACATTTTTAACACTTTACCTTGTAAAAATTACTTTGAATATTGAAGTGCAACTCTTGGAAAAAACGTTGTCCCATATCCTACAGCACTTTGGTTTTCACATACTGACCAGTCGCAACAAGGGTCAAGGTCATCATGCGGGTCATAGCCTAAAGTTTTAGTGGTGTTGTTTTTTTGGTGTTTTTTTGTTGTTGTTGTTTGTTTTGGGTTTGTTCTTTTGGTTTGATTTTTATTGTTTTGGTTTGTTTTGTTTGTTTGTTTTTTTTTGGGGGGGGGGCTCACTTCAGATAAGGTCGTGTAAGGTAAAAGCACAGAGAAGATTATTCGTAGATGAGTTTTTTTCTTGCAAATATTATTGCGTGTAATAGCTTTAACGTTGGACTATTCATGTATCACAAACGAAAACAAAATAATGAGATCAGTGGTAGATGACTGTCACCTACTTTAGTGAGAAGCATATGCTAGGTTCACATTGCCACATTGATTTAAATGAAGGGATCATATTGCGTTCGCTTTGCTGGATTGTCCTTGAAATGCTAATAATTGAAAGTGAAGGTTAAGTTCATTCTCAAGTCCTTCTTTGAAGGTTACGCTCACTGGAATTGTCTGAAAGTTGTACTTTGGTGATGTCATTAAACCGTAGTCAGTCTAGGTTTGTTATTACAGTACTTTGAAGCAAAGAAATTGCTGTTTCGAAATTGTACTGCTTTCTTTTTCAAACCGGTTTAAATTCTGAAAAGACATGAAGCCTGAGACACCTGCAAGCACAGGTATGAAAACCTATACCCAACAGTCCTGGCTGATTCCAATGTTATCTACATGTATGTTTGTAACAGGCCGCTACCACACCCCAGGAAGAGACTGATCTGATTCGATCGACGATTGACAAGGGAGGCACCATGTTTGTTTGTAAATGCTGAAAGTAGAACTTACCTAACCATATTTTATGCAGTTTTTAGCCTTTTGCTTTATCCTGCCAAGAACCTAACCCCCATAGATAAGGGCATGTATTGAGTTCAGTTCTTAACTGATTTAGTAAGCCAAAACAGGTTTGGTTTATATCTGTAATCTCCCTACTGCCATTTCATCTGGTGTCTGGATGATTTTACATATGTACATATAGGTATCAGTGTAAATGTTGACATCTCCGTGTTCTAAGTAAATACAATTGTAACGTAATGTAATACTTCCAGTCCTACTGTGAATACTTTGGAAGTCACCTCGCCAAAGTGACCAGCAAAGATGAAGATGACTTTGTCAGATGCTATGCATACAGCCGTGGACGAGGTGAGTTAGAACAGCATTTCACGTGCAATATATAGGTGAATGACCTCACAGCTTAACATTCCCTGGCAGTGTCGTGTTGTGAGTTTGTTTATTTAGTTCATCATTAATTACTGATGATTTTTATTGTTAATGTGTATAACATCCCGTGTCAAAAGATATTGTGGTTAATGGGAAACTATACTGGCAAGATTTATCTCCAGTATTATCATACTATGGATCAATATGGACCAGCCTCAAGTAGAAATTGCCAATTATTAATCTGTATTGAAAGTGTTAAGTCTGGGGAAGTAAAGCTTAGCTGACTAACACATTCACTTAAGTGTAATTTCTGTCAAAATCATTCTTTTGATATGGTTTGAAGATATACAGATAAGCCTCTGCAAATACATGTACGTATGTAAATGTTATCAAGTGAGTGGTTTATCATTGCTTTTAGCAGTATTTCAGTTATAGTGTGGCATGTTAGTTTGTAGTTTAGAAATTGTATTTCGGAAATCTCATAGCTTTTCATATCGAGGCTACATTCAGCAATATTTGAAATGATTCTGAACTGTATTTCCGATTCTTGTTCAACATACCTCGAAGGTGATCTGACGTAATGTGGTGAACAACAGTTATTGTTAATGCAGGAATTCCATGCGAAAAGGTTGGTCGTCAGCTCGATCAGTTACCACTATTAGGTTATAAGTGGACTGGCACAGAACATTCGGTAACCAATGAGGTAAAGGATGTGTGTAAAGTCGGCAGGCGACAACCCGTTGCCACAAGCACCTTTGTGAAGGAGATCTGGATGTCCCACAGGTGTGTGGCTGCTTGTTCTAGTCCGGACTGATGTCGATTTATAGTGCTAGCTCACTGAGATATCATGCCGCAGTTTCACATGAATACCCCACTCAGACACAGTATACTGACTCTGAGCCGACCAGTCCTTGTTTTAGCCCCTTAATGCCGAGCGCCAGACAGGGTAACAACAAGTACAATCTTTTAACGTCTTTCGGTATGCGCGGTCGAGGATCGAACCCCGGACGTTCCACTCTCCGGATGGACACTCTACCACCAGACCACGGAGGCGATCGGATGTCCCACAGACTCTCATTAATAGGTTTTATCACATTGAGGGTGGTCAAGCATCCTATACTATTAGATCGTTATCACAGGACCGTTTGGTATGGAGTTTGTCGAGACGTGGCTGGAGCCCATGGAGACTGGTTGGACGACAGCAGGCACTGTCCCTTTGGTGGAGGATCAGTCATGATGGGCTTGCCTGTTGCATGACCCCAAGCTGGACATTGTCACAGTGCAGAAGAAAGTGGTGACAGGCACATGTGTCCTATCTTGGATCCTATCGTTGTACCACATAATTATGATTCACTCTCCGACTTAACTAGTTCCTGAAGGTTTGTGTTGAGCTAGAGCAGGTTGTACGCCACTTTGTCACGACCCTCCCAAGACAGCAAGCAAACACTCCCTGTGGCTAAGTTTGTTGTCATTTAATTTAAGCCATACACCGTTGAGCCTCGTAGCGCTAGTAATTGCATTGTTCTAAATACACCTTCGTCAAGTGACCAGCGAGAAAATGGAATATTTTGCTACATGCAACATCGCCGTCACTTCTACCAATTCAATCAAAGCACTGGGCTTTCCGTTTATGGGTTTTCACGCCATGTTACATTTGCCTCCCAGAAGAATCTTCATCCAAAAAAGCCTTGAAAAAAGGATAGGTGCATGACTATAGAATCGGCACCATGCGGCTGTCATTGACATTTCAAGTTGTGTTAGTTTTTGTAGTCCTGTTGAAAGCTTTTGTGTCATAAAGAAATGACTTCAGGGAGAGGGTTTGGAATAGGGTGAAAATTGTATCTTGCAAAAGGAAATTCTTACTGTGCTTGAGATTTCCATGGCACCGAAAGTTGGTTATTGTTGTAATGCATTCAGTCGCAAATTATGTTTTATCCCATGGCGGAAGTGGTCCCCAGTTCCCTTTGAGTGACTATGAGAGTTAACTCTGGGGTTGAATGGTTCCCTGTGTCTCACTCACTCACTCACTCACTCACTCACTCACTCACTCACTCACTCACTCACTCACTCACTCACTCACTCACTCACTCACTCACTCACTCACTCACTCACTCACTCACCCACCCATCCACCCACCCACTCACTCACTCACTCACTCTGGGGAACAGGATGGCCTGGTGAACAATGCATTCGTTGAACGTGATGTTGCAGAAATATCGCTGAAAGCTGCGTGAAACCATACACACTCAGTAGATCTTTACTGCATTCTTTGGTCCTTTTGAATTATTTGGCTTTTGTAAAATTTAGCCAGCGTTTGCTGATATGGCTCATCTATTCTGATTGTCTCTTAAATTTTATGAATCGAAGCTTTTCAGTTATGTCAGTAAAAAACGTTGGATCCATTTGTAATAAAAACATGACAGCGAAATTTTGAGGAAACTTTTCAGCGTTGTCTTGGAAACAAACTTCAGCTCAAACTGCATGAACGTTGGAGCCCCTCATTCCATGAAGGTTCATACTCCAATGAACTCACACAATGTGAAAACAATTCTTATAGTTTTTAAATCACTACCTTTTACCTCGAAGGATGTAAGCCTAGATCTATATGCAATTTTCTTTAGTACGTGCAAATTTATGTTTACACTAATAGCCATACAACAACCATCTGTATCACGGAATAAAGTACATGTAAGTTCTTCAAGAAGAGAGGTGATTTGAGCGTATGTATGGTCAACCTGCTCTACAGCAAGATATGTTGTAGTTTGTTTACAACAGATATATTCAAATAATATCCTCATAAGATAATGAAGGTCAGGAAATAGCACATACTTTTATGACACACACACACATATAAGCTATCATGTGTTGTTGTGATCTGCTCTATCCATCTTCTCCTTCATTGCAGCTGCTAACTACTGGCTTGGTGCCACCGACCTGAACGTAGAAGGAACATGGCTCTGGGAGGACCAACAGGCCATGGGTTACAGCAACTGGAGTACAGGCCAACCTGATAATAGTGCTGGGATTGAACACTGTCTGGATATCAAACAGAGATATGAAAGCTATCTATGGAATGATGAAAATTGTAACAAGACTGCTAACTTTATTTGTGAAATGGAAGTCAAAACATAGCTACGATCTCTGCCACTCCTACCGACCAATGAAATGGAATATAGTCAACTAATTGAAGATTGTGTTTATTTTCCCATTCCGTTGACCAGATTAAACCTACTTGTCTTAGTTTCAATAAAGTTTTTCAAGTTTTCAGTTATTTTCACACGAATTGATACCCAATGTCGTAGCTTCTCTGAGATTATGCTACAGAATGGGCTGTTGTCACCTTGCTTGTGAGAACATGAAAAAAAACCAAGATCAAGTGGTCCCAATTTGAAATTTTCTCCAGCATTACTATTGTGCCTGATCAAGTAGACCCTTTATCACCCCTGTTAATACCAGACCTTGACTATTTATTTTTTTGGTAAGAAATTTGCATCATTCACACACTTCATATTCCATATATATGTCATGAAAACATTAAACCTTAGAGGGTGAATAATGTTAAACATAGATGCCCTCGAAATGCATAATGGATGAGAAGTAATTGATTTTCTTTACTTGATTTAAGAATTGATTTTCACTTTGTACGAAAATTCATACTCCAATAAACTCACAAAGTGAAAGTCAATTTTTATAATTTTTATGTCATTATTTCATACCTCGAGGGATGGAGATCTATACTTGTGACGTCATATTTACACTGACAGCCACACACCAACCAGCTGTATCGAGGAATAAAATTGTTCCCGAAAAACGTAAGTGACATGACCTTGTGTATGCTCAACTTGCCTTACAGGAATATACTCATTGGCTCGGAAAGATATGTTAAGAACTACCCCAGTAAGTCAGTCACAATCACATTGCGTCGTAATGCATTAACATCAAGTACAAGACATCAAAATGGCCGACACGATAAACCTGACGGGAGAGATTTCCGAAGTTGTTGATGAACCTGTGGCAGTTACATGTGTTGGTCATCATTGATCAGTTGATCCATTTTTGAAAGGTGATTTTAAGGTCTGGTAAAATCGATACTAAGGTAGATGTTTAGATTGCCGTAGACGGTAACTGTCTGTCGAGACACAGATTGAGTCGATACTACGATTTAGGATGAGCATTTCTACGTTTTGATCACTGGGATGGACCGAAGCGAGGATATTCGTGAACAATCATGCAGTCAAACTCTCTGACGTTTCTCAATCTATGCTGCTCAAGATTAAAAAATCTAAATAATCAAAATAACACTTTTGTGTGTATTCGTGTAAGGGAAATCCCCGGGGTTTCTCCAGGAATGTGGACGGAGTTCGTATGTGTTTATGTCATTTCAAGAATACAGTCTCCTGAAAAACGTATGAATGTCAAATTGTGTTGTTCGTACGCTTATGAACGTCAGTTTTGCGGTCATGTGACCGGCCTCCCTTCCAATGGAAAAGCTGTATAATGTGGAAACTTTAAATTGAAATTGTATGTTAATGTGAACAATACCAACAGATGTTTATACAGTTTAACACTTCAGCCCAACTCCAAGAAGGTTCATACTTCAACGAACTCAATTTTTGTGCCTTCATCTTTTTTCTCTATTGTATATTTAAGTAATAATCTACGAGTGGGAGTGTTTTATTGTACAATAAACAACCAGCACGAGCCATTTAATTCTTATATGAGATATCAACATTATGTACAGCCTCTTATATGAGATATCAACATTATGTACAGGATGACGATGGAATATACAGGCTTTAAAAATATTTACCCGTTTTTAAATAATGATGATTCCCTCAACAGAATCCGACCTCGGCAATGTTCGACAAGTCCATTTTATGCACAGGTGGGTATTTCCCACATATTCCCACAATCCTCACGTCTGTATTTGCGTTGCCCGGCTATATCTACGGGGAACAACTCACCAGACATTTCTCCTCTCAAAAATAACGTTGTCCAATATACGACGTCATCAAGTTGCGAGCGCATCTTCGAATCTCTAGAATTAACGTCATGATAGAACAATGTTTTAACGTAAAATGAGCCACTCTTTGTTTTTCATTGTTCTTTCCGTTTTTTCGCGTAGCTATCTTTTATACTGCTATATTGAATATATAGTCGATACATGTGACCACTGCACAAACACACAATGACCAGCCACATCACAGTAATTTTTTTATCTTCAAAATGAGAGCTAATATGAAAGTACATATGTTAGTTTTGTCAGACATTTTGTCCACCACTATATATTAAAACACACAATTCTGTGATAGGTGAAACCAAGAATTTTAACTTTAGTATTTAATTTTATTTGGAATTATGTTAAGGTGTTTTCCCATATCCCAGACACGCCCCTTCACCCTCATCAGCTCATTTGACAAACTATTAGCTTTCGGTTGCCTTTTATCAATTTTTTACAGAGGTTGTAAACGTTACAAATATATCCCTTTTCAACTCTACACTATCAAAAAGCAAACCCACACTTGTCGCAGATGTCAGCCAAAATACTTCAGCAAAAGTGTTGATATGGTCGTTATACCCTACTTTCGTCCTTCCTGAAACACGAAGGATGATACCATTTCTGGTTTGAACGTCTGTGGCATTTCTTCATTGTGACAGCATTACAACGTAGAGATGCACACATTCATATTTATGACGAAGAGTACAGATATATACTGACACATGCAGTAGCAGTAGCAGTAGCACTGGAGTACTTCACAGTACCATATAAGACACTCACCACGGAGAGTACAGATACATACTGGCACATGCAGTAGCAGTAGCACTGAGTACTTCACAGTACCATATAAGACACTCACCACGAAGAGTACAGATATATACTGACACATGCAGTAGCAGTAGCACTGAGTACTTCACAGTACCATATAAGACACTCACCACGAAGAGTACAGATATATACTGACACATGCAGTAGCAGTAGCACTGGAGTACTTCACAGTACCATATATGACACTCACCACGAAGAGTACAGATATATACTGACACATGCAGTAGCAGTAGCACTGGAGTACTTCACAGTACCATATAAGACACTCACCACGAAGAGTACAGATATATACTGACACATGCAGTAGCAGTAGTACTGAGTACTTCACAGTACCATATAAGACACTCACCACGAAGAGTACAGATATATACTGACACATGCAGTAGCAGTAGCACTGGAGTACTTCACAGTACCATATATATGACACTCACCACGGAGAGTACAGATACATACTGGCACATGCAGTAGCAGTAGTACTGAGTACTTCACAGTACCATATAAGACACTCACCACGAAGAGTACAGATATATACTGACACATGCAGTAGCAGTAGCACTGAGTACTTCACAGTACCATATAAGACACTCACCACGAAGAGTACAGATATATACTGACACATGCAGTAGCAGTAGCACTGAGTACTTCACAGTACCATATAAGACACTCACCACGAAGAGTACAGATATATACTGACACATGCAGTAGCAGTAGCACTGGAGTACTTCACAGTACCATATATGACACTCACCACGAAGAGTACAGATATATACTGACACATGCAGTAGCAGTAGCACTGGAGTACTTCACAGTACCATATAAGACACTCACCACGAAGAGTACAGATATATACTGACACATGCAGTAGCAGTAGCACTGGAGTACTTCACAGTACCATATAAGACACTCACCACGAAGAGTACAGATATATACTGACACATGCAGTAGCAGTAGCACTGGAGTACTTCACAGTACCATATATGACACTCACCACGAAGAGTACAGATATATACTGACACATGCATTAGCAGTAGCACTCAGTACTTCACAGTACCATATATGACACTCACCACGAAGAGTACAGATATATACTGACACATGCAGTAGCAGTAGCACTGAGTACTTCACAGTACCATATAAGACACTCACCACGAAGAGTACAGATACATACTGACACATGCAGTAGCAGTAGCACTGGAGTACTTCACAGTACCATATATGACACTCACCACGAAGAGTACAGATATATACTGACACACGCAGTAGCAGTAGCACTGAGTACTTCACAGTACCATATAAGACACTCACCACGAAGAGTACAGATATATACTGACACATGCAGTAGCAGTAGCACTGAGTACTTCACAGTACCATGTAAGACACTCACCACGAAGAGTACAGATATATACTGACACATGCAGTAGCAGTAGCACTGGAGTACTTCACAGTACCATATAAGACACTCACCACGAAGAGTACACATATATACTGACACATGCAGTAGCAGTAGCACTGGAGTACTTCACAGTACCATATATGACACTCACCACGAAGAGTACAGATATATACTGACACATGCAGTAGCAGTAGCACTGGAGTACTTCACAGTACCATATATGACACTCACCACGAAGAGTACAGATATATACTGACACATGCAGTAGCAGTAGCACTGAGTACTTCACAGTACCATATAAGACACTCACCACGAAGAGTACAGATACATACTGACACATGCAGTAGCAGTAGCACTGGAGTACTTCACAGTACCATATATGACACTCACCACGAAGAGTACAGATATATACTGACACACGCAGTAGCAGTAGCACTGAGTACTTCACAGTACCATATAAGACACTCACCACGAAGAGTACAGATATATACTGACACATGCAGTAGCAGTAGCACTGAGTACTTCACAGTACCATGTAAGACACTCACCACGAAGAGTACAGATATATACTGACACATGCAGTAGCAGTAGCACTGGAGTACTTCACAGTACCATATAAGACACTCACCACGAAGAGTACACATATATACTGACACATGCAGTAGCAGTAGCACTGGAGTACTTCACAGTACCATATATGACACTCACCACGAAGAGTACAGATATATACTGATACATGCAGTAGCAGTAGCACTGGAGTACTTCACAGTACCATATAAGACACTCACCACGAAGAGTACAGATACATACTGACACATGCAGTAGCAGTAGCACTGAGTACTTCACAGTACCATATAAGACACTCACCACGAAGAGTACAGATATATACTGACACATGCAGTAGCAGTAGCACTGGAGTACTTCACAGTACCATATATGACACTCACCACGAAGAGTACAGATATATACTGACACATGCAGTAGCAGTAGCACTGGAGTACTTCACAGTACCATATATGACACTCACCACGAAGAGTACAGATATATACTGACACATGCAGTAGCAGTAGCACTGGGGTACTTCACAGTACCATATAAGACACTCACCACGAAGAGTACAGATATATACTGACACATGCAGTAGCAGTAGCACTGAGTACTTCACAGTACCATATAAGACACTCACCACGAAGAGTACAGATATATACTGACACATGCAGTAGCAGCAGCACTGGAGTACTTCACAGTACCATATATGACACTCACCACGAAGAGTACAGATATATACTGACACATGCAGTAGCAGTGGCACTGGAGTACTTCACAGTACCATATAAGACACTCACCACGAAGAGTACAGATATATACTGACACATGCAGTAGCAGAAGCACTGGAGTACTTCACAGTACCATATAAGACACTCACCACGAAGAGTACAGATATATACTGACACATGCAGTAGCAGACGCACTGGAGTACTTCACAGTACCATATAAGACACTCACCACGAAGAGTACAGATATATACTGACACATGCAGTAGCAGTAGCACTGGAGTACTTCACAGTACCACATATGACACTCACCACGAAGAGTACAGATATATACTGACACATGCAGTAGCAGTAGCACTGGAGTACTTCACAGTACCATATAAGACACTCACCACGAAGAGTACAGATATATACTGACACATGCAGTAGCAGTAGCACTGGAGTACTTCACAGTACCATATAAGACACTCACCATGAAGAGTACAGATATGTGTAGACACTATAGCTAACAGCAACAGAAAAGTACTTTACTGATGTTTGAATGAGCAAATGTTTGTTTCGTTTTGTCTTTGTTTTTGTTGTTTTGTTTAACCCCGCACTCAGCAATATTCCAGCTTTTTGACGGCGGACTATGTTAATAATCGAGTCATGAGCAGACAATCCAGTGATTGACAGCATGAACATCGATCCACGCATCAACCAAGTCAGCGAGCCTGACCACACGTATGTGTTTATGTTCGATATCTCGTGGCAGTAACGGATCATTGCTGTTTGTCTCTCTAGCACAATTCAGAACACCTACAGTCTTGTCTTGACATGTTGAATAAGGTCCCTCTTGAATTCCATAAATAAGAATGTTATTGTTCCTGCCACGTCTCTCTAGGTCCTCTATTCGTCATTCCAACCCATCAAAATCATAAGAAACATCATTAACCTTTTCGTTGACAGCATCATTGTCAAGTCGAAAAACTTGTTATTCTTCTTTTATTGTATTTAGTTTCACATAGTTGTCTATTGTCATACCTGCAGTGTAGGACCCGTGAAGATCCGGGATAGAATAGTCTTCAGTAACCCATGCTTGCTGTAAAAGGCGACTAACGGGGTCGGGTGGTCAGGCTCGCTGACTTGGTTGAAGCATGTCATCGATCCCAATTGCGTGGATCCATGTTCATGATATAAATCACTGGATTGTCTGGTCCAGACTCGATTATTTACAGACCGCCGTAATACAGCTGGAATACTACTGAGTGCGGCGTTAAACAACCAACCAACCAACCAACCAACCTGTCTCTGCAACAATGCCTATCTCTGTTCACCAGCTCGATGTTGGACTACAGACCCTAAATGTCTCTATTTGTCTGGGACCTCTTGGTTGCATATATCAACCGATCCTCGCTCCCCATACGTCGATTGTAACCAATTGTGCCAGGAAGGCAAATTTCACTAGCAGAACAAACGTATCAAAATATGTTTTCAAAATTTGCATGACAGTTCTCGCAAAGATAACCGCTCCCCAAGGGAGCACACTCGGCTACGATCTGTTAATTATTCATTGTTGTTGTGTGGTTATTTACTGATTTCACAATTTAGTTTGGTATGTACTGATTCATTCGATTTAACGTTTCATTTTGGGACGATATAGATATTCAATGCAATATGGATATTCAATGCAATATGGATGTTCAATGCAATATCGATATTCAAGGCAATATGGAAATTCAAGGCAATATGGATATTCAAGGCAATATGGATGTTCAATGCAACATCGGTATTTAAGGCAATATGGAGATTCAAAGCAATATGGATATTCAAGGCATTATGGAAATTCAAGGCAATATGGATGTTCAATGCAACATCGATATTTAAGGCAATATGGATATTCAAGGCAATATGGCTATTCAAGGCAATATTGATATTCAAGGCAATATAGACATTCAAGGCAATATGGATATTCAATGCAATATGGAGATTCAAGGCAGTATGGAAATTCAAGGCGATGTGGAAATTCAAGGCAATGTGGATATTCAATGCAATGACCATGGTCACTTTCAGCAGAAATCGACCAATGGTCAACAATAGAACAGTTATTTGGCTTAGACTTAGACTTCCTTATCTGAGTTGCAGTTTGTCAACTGGTCCCTTACCTAAGTTGCACTTTGCAACCAGTCCCTTAGCTGATCTGAAGTTTACATCAGTCCCTTATCTGAGTGGCACTTTGCAACCAGTCCCTTATCTGAGTTTCAGTATGCGACAAGTCCCTTACCCGAGTGGCAGTTTGTCAACCGGTCCCTTATCTGATTTGCAGATTGCCAACCGGTCCCTTATCTGAGTGTCAGTTTGCAACCAGTCCCGTATCTGAGTGGCAGTTTGCAACCGGTCCCTTATCTTATTTGCAGATTGCCAACCGGTCCCTTATCTGAGTGGCAGTTTGCAACCAGTCCCTTATCTGAGTGACAGTTTGCAACCGGTCCCTTATCTTATTTGCAGATTGCCAACCGGTCCCTTATCTGAGTGTCAGTTTGCAACAGGTCCCTTATCTGAGTGTCAGTTTGCAACCGGTCCCTTACCCGAGTGGCAGTTTGCAACCGGTCCCTTACCTGAGTGGCAGTTTTTCAACCAGTCCCTTATCTGAGTGGAAGTATGCAACCAGTCCCTTATCTGAGTGGCACTTTGCAACAAGTCCCGAGTCTGAAACTGGACATTTACCGTCAGTTATCTCCCTTGTCTCGGGGAGATGCGGCAAGGGTGGAAACTGAGCTTCTATAGTCAGTTAATTCCCTTGCCTCGGGAAGATGCACATTTAAGGTCCAAACCATAACTATAATACCCGTTTCACATACACCACCATCGACAAATATTTTTTGTCTCATTTCTAGCCACTACCAAACACTTTCTTTTATTTCGTCGGGCAGTTTGACTTGACTATTGCTGAGTGCGGCGTTAAACGACAAACAAATACATTGATATGTGAGCTTGGAAAATAGAAGAACATTATAAATTATCCATGGATGCATATTGACAAAAGTTTGGTATGGTATTCGTTCACGCTGACAGTAAAAAGAAATGTGAGTCTGTATGGAATTGGGCGCAACATAGACATTAAATTAGGAGTGGTTAAGAAAACATGGAACAGCCAGGTTTTAATAATATAAGTGTGTGTCGTGAAATTGATACACACCCGGAGTAGAACAAGACATTATTTTAAAGAAACACCCATTGTTGAAAACAGATAAAAGTCATAAAACTACAAATCACTTTGGTTGATGTATACACTCTAGACATGTTGTCCTGGAATGTTATCTTCAAGACATTGAGCATGGATCCAAGGTTACCACGGATTTCAGGCTGATGAATTAATCTAAATGTATTTCCAGAACAGGACCGCACTGTTTGTTTGTTTCGTCTGATTGTTTAGGGCCGTTTGCTTTAGGCCGCAATATTTCAGCTGTATGACGGCGGTCTGTACATAATTGAGTCTGGACCAGATAGTCCAGTGATTGATATCATGAGCATCGATCTACACCATTGGGATGCGTTGACACGCAACAACCAAGTCAGCAAGCCTATATATATATATATATATATATATATATATATATATATATATATATATATAGGCTTGCTGACTTTATTTCCTTTTTTTATTAATTGAGGCCTAGCTAAACTACAGCTTGGAGGGAAGATATACAAATTAAAATGGTGAAAAAAGAACCCCAAGAATGCTTTGATTTTGCTCTTACACAAATATTTCTTTTAAAATATCGATTTCATACTAAGGATACAAATCAAAGTATAATTACTACTATGTCACTGATCGAAGTATGTGTTTATTTAGATAATGCAGAGTGAAAAAGGACATAAATAAAACTACATAAAACATCAATACGAAATCACATTTACACTGAACACATTTTGTCTTTCAGAAATCGACTATCTATATATTGTGAGTAGATCTAATTAATTTTTACTGTTGATGTTATAAATTGAACCATTCGAGATTCTAATAGATGAAGCTAAAATACTAAAAATCTAGGTTGTTAAATATTGGATCCATTTTGACAGCTTTCTCACTGTAAAAAATACATTCCCTTACTCAACTAAATACACATTATTTTTGGGAATATCAAGCCTTCAAACGGATATGAAAGCACATGTCAACATACCAAAATTAGAAAACTGCGCCAAATATTCTAACACTGTTAGTCAAATGATAAACGGTCTCATTCACTCGTCGGTCGCCGTAGACATTTTCCAATCGTGATGTACTAGCAAATGTACCTGGATAATGAAACCACGTGTATCCATTATACTACCACAACAATAGATCAGCTGTTTCATGTGACGTCATCCACGTCACAACACGCGAGGTCAAATCACGCGCACCTGTCCAGACGACAAATTCACAGCGGCGGGAAATCACCGACCGTCTGTAAGCCTATTTGAATAAAATTGCAGATTGTAACGAAATAAAAATAAGTTTACTCATCGCTGACATTTCAGATGACATATCAAATAAGAGTTGGAGGCTTGCAATAGATTATAATACGTTAATCGAGATTACAGTTACATCAATAATTTGTAAATGTTATATTAATATTAGATCTAATATCTATGGCAGAATGTTGAAAATACGAGGTGAAAATATATTCTATTTTCTGAAGAGATTAGTAATGTGTATTTGATTATATATATGCATACACAATTGGTTATCAATTATCTTGTACAATCACAGCATGTACCATGCACATTAGACTCACGGAAAATACTGTTTAAGCAAACCAATCATAGCGCCATCATCACAGTTTCAATAAAAGGAAAAAACAAATCCAAATCGAACTTTACAGCACATCGTATCCATAAGCAGTTAACCCAATTGCAAAAAGGTATTGCTGTCATCGTTGTAGAAGTTGTGTTAATGTTTTCAGTAGTTGTGTATTATGTTTGTTTCGCGTGTACCATCGACAGAAACGGGGAGAGAGCTACCACATGGGGAACGGCCTTGACACAGTTTGTTTACAATATGGCGTCGACTCACGTCAGATGTCGTGGCCACACTTTTGAAATCTCCTTTAGCGACAAAATGTGAAACAGTTAGGGCAAGTCATTCACACGGTCAGGTAGTTTGAGCAATCACACATGACTATTAGTCATTTCATATGAAAAAAGTAGCAGTTATTTGTCTAAACGGGCGAACATGCAGGACAAGAAATAGCGGCACAGCTAAGATGTGAACGTGCCCTGTCGATCACTTCGGGCTTGGCCATTCAATGTTTAGGTTTTGATCATGAACTTCCTCCCCAAATGTATACACTACACCACCTTAATATTAACGATCACAGCTAGATCTATCTTTCCATATCTTTGATTTGAATATTTTCTGTAAATCAACATCATAAACAGAAATACAATCTGCACAGTTGTCTCGTCTCTAGCGCGGAGCTAAATCGCAATGACAAACAGTTGATAAACATATGCAATATTTGAACAAAAAACTTCCGTTGTGGACTAAACGTTGGTAGTCTAACGCCAGTAACTGTACAGTGGGGAACAGTAAATCTTTCTGACAAGTCGAGTGGTTCCATATTGTTAGGAATGCACGTAAATCCGTCGTCTGTCTTTGAGATAGCTTGTATGATGAGATGAGAATCATATTCTCTAAGGTTATGAAACACAATGGGGATGGGTATTGTTTGAGAATTCATTTTGAGTTTCAAGTTACACTCCTTATACGAGGCTCCCAGATAATTACCCGTGACGTAACAATGATCTCTTGGGGAATCCCCATTGAGTGGTTTATTACAAACATGACAAATCGTTGACTTCTTTTTGGCCCTCCAATCATCCCTCATCATACACATGGGTTTCTTACGCGATAAATCTTCCCTGATTATTCTCTCTTTGTTTTGTAGGTATTCTAGGAACTTTCTCACTGCTTCGGGACCTTTATAAATCACAGGCAGGTTTGTTTTGCCTTCATACCTTATAACTATATTTCCAAACCCACAAGGAATATGTTCTTGAGTTTTGTACGTAAAACTACATTCAGTATTGTGTTTGGTATTTTCTATAGGTTTGATAAGTGCTTCAAAGACAGCGCAAAAAAATTATATACAGTACTGGCATTTGATTACAATAATTTTCAAATTTTACTATCTTTTTCCCTCTTTAGGTGTATCGATTCGGATTGCAGTTTGCCCAACACCTCTGCAGTCTTCTTTATGCGCTTCTAATAGATCTTGTCTGCTGTACTCAAGTAGGCATCTTTCACAGAAATGTTTCTTTCCATCATGTTTTGTTTGATCGCATAATAGCCTGCTTAAACTCTTTATGCATGTAAAATGATATTCATCATCTTTTTCAATTAGAAATAAATTGATTCTGGGAATATGTTCCGAAGCGGAGCTTATCCTGTGTACAACAGTTCCTTCAGAAGAATGTCCGAAAACATTTATAGCTAAATTATTTTGCTTTTCCACCTTATCAATTTGTGAGATTGGTGTAGGTTTGTCTATACCATCAAAGTTGAGTCCATCGTTTGGGATAGCTAGAAGGTCTATCCGGATGCTTGTCTACAGGGAACAATTCAGATTTTATCGCAATTCTTAAACAGCAATCACCTTTGTTTTTTACATTAACTATAGCTTTTTTCTTCTTATAATATGGGGGTAAATCTATATAAGATCCATCTTTGAAAGGCATATAATTTGCTATATCTAGATATAAACTATCTATTTTATCCACACCCTAACCCGAACCTCTATTAGTTAAGCATTCTAAAGTTTCTTGTATCCGTTGAATTGATGTATCTAATGATGTGCTTATAGACTCGGGTTCGGTTATAACTTCTTGATTGCTCCGGAAATAATGTTCGGTTTATTCGGTGTCATTTTTACTCAATGACATTTTAACCGTTAGCTGGTATTTTATACTATTTAAATCATCTAACTGCTCGTTAATTTTGCTTTATACGATGGGCTTAATATCATTAACATCTATGTTGGAATTAATATCCATCTTAACTACGCCGGCTGTGGGTACAAATTTGAACTCAACCGGTTGATTATTTTTATCAACATCTGTTTGATTTTTATCAATAACCGGTTCATTTTTTTCTAGCGCACCCTTCCTACCAGCTGCGACTTTTACGAGGATTCTTAGTCACTCTGACTTGTGGTGCAATCGGAGCTTGTGGTGTTTCCACAATCGCTTGTGTTTGTGGTGCAATCACTTGTTTTTCCTCGTTCTCTTGTTGTATTTCCGTCTCCATTATTAATAAGTGGGCACTTATGTTTAAATTGACAATACCTAGGCATTATTTAACCTGTGGTAAGTGGCGCTAAGAACATTTTGTATCTATGATAAAACTCACAGCTTACTCCACCTATAGTGTGTTCGATGAATGGGTCTTTCTCGAGAGATTCGCATAAATACGGTCGATATTCTGCAACTGTGTATAGTTGTAACATAGCCGAACCTATTGTTTTAGTCATGGTAGCTCCCAGTCTAGTCTTGTAATGTGCGTACAGTTTTTTAATTTCTTCGTCGGTCATGTAATAAATTTTTTCGGTGGTATAATTTCCCCCCAAATATTGGGGAACATTTTCCACCGGCTACCAAAGCCAGGAGTCTTTCTCTATGTTTATCTAAAGATTTATCTGCCATAGTTTCTGGCTCATCTTGGAGTAGTTGTTCAATAAGTTTGTTGCATTCCATAATGTAATACCGAAGGAGATATTTAAGTCTTACATAATAAAATATTGCTTATCCAATACAGCGGAATGTATACAAGTGTAGTGGTAGAGCGTCCACCCGGAGAGCGGAAGTTCCGGTTCACTGACCAGGGTCCCCTGACTCGTCACACCAAAAGAGGTTAAAAGATGGCTACAACAAGTACTTGTGGGTTCGGAGTCATAATACTGTGTCTGAGTGGAGTATTCATGTTAAACTGCGGCATGGTGTAGGGAGATTTAAGTGATGTCGACGTTAGTAGAGTCAATAAAAACACTTCATACAATCTTACTTGCAACGACAATAATAAATGAACTATGATCAGAGAAAAAATCGAGTGGCTACTGAATATCGTCATTACCCCATCATATACGATGATGGGTAGGGGACATCAACTAACTGAGACAATGAATAGTGGGATCGAACTCGAGGCTTATATCCCCTTAAAACGAAAAAGTGTGTTAGTCTCTCCCCTGCCAGACAATCCAGGTTATATGTTACTGAGTCGTCCGTCAGTAAAACATGTTAGTTTAAATTTGGTTACTGAAATCAATGATTATAAAACAGAACTTGAGTGCTATACCTAATACTTCATTGAAGTCTTGTTTGGGGATGCACCGGTAGATGCCTTCGAGATATTACCAGGTCTATCAATTAGATGGCTCAAGAAACACGAGCGTCGACATTGTAGTAGTATTTATATGGGAGTATCACCCGTTGCAACCCTGGAGGGGGTCCAAGTTAATAAAAGTGACAGCATTTCTCTTTCTAAAATATTTATGCCCCATAATATACATTAAATAAGGTTGATGTATACTCTCAAAACATTGAAACAAGACCAACTAAAGACTATTATATGACATAATAATACACATTATGGGTTTATATCAGGTGCTCAATGAAGCTTCCGAAAAGATGGATACTGTTGATGGATTTCGATTACATCAAATAATCGACATAAAACCTCAAATAGAGTAGGAGAGGGAGTTTAGACTTGGATTGTATAAAAAGTAAAAAAATCATTTCTCTTAAGTTGCAAAAGAGAGCATTAAAACATGATAATATTCGGATACTCGCTGAAGCAAAGTTGAACAGCATTGAGGATCATATTTCAACTGCACTGGCTGATTGTCAGATATCCAAGGATGAGTTTTGTTTAGTGTTGTCAGAACTCACAAAATACAATGCAATGAAGCAGGAGATTCGATCTAATTCTTGTAAGACCAGTGGTATTAGCGAGGATGAGAAAAAAAAAAGTTCATAGAACAAGGGAGACAACAAGCGCATCAATTATTCTGTGCAAAAACCAAAGAACTGGTTGGAGATTAAAAATAGATTGTTTGATCACATTTAAACAAATCCTTACATAAGTATATAATAATGGAGACAATCAAATGGCGAGAATTACCACAGGGTATATATTATATCAGTGATGTCAAACCAACCAAATACGGTTTATCAATTGTATCTTTCCAATTTCCAAAAAGAGTATATAATCTGGTCTCCTAGTAAAATGAACAAAGAACATAGTAAAAATGTTGAATTTCACTTTGTTCAAAATAATGGTATGAGTATTAGTAAAAATAATATAGAATATTTTCATTACAATTTAGTTTAATCTCATGACAATCGTTGAATCACATCATCATTTCAACATAAAAAAATCCCCTGTAGTGGTGGTATAGATATATGAATCTGGCTCCAGTGGAAGTGGTAGGTATATTTGCCACATCGCTTGTTTCTTTAACCAATCCTTGGCCACATCTTTAGATACCTTAGCCACAGTGGCCAATTTTTGTACTGATCCTATATCTTTCCAATATCCTTGCGGGCTTTTGTAAATTTTATCCATTATTAATTAATATTCATGATTCTTTTAATGCGAATCATGACGATCGTTGAATCGCATCATCGTTTACACATAAAAAATCCCTCTGCAGTAGTGGTGCAGGTATATGAATCGGGCTCCATTGGAAGTGAGCCAGAACTGTCATTGTCTATACTACTCCCGGATTTCGACGTTTAATCGTTGAAATTGTCACTTAAAGCCCTCGGCGCTCCGAGCCTTTTGGTTCAACTGACCATTTTAATGAATAAATATTGGATCCGAGTGGTCTAACTCTTCACTTAAAATAACACAGCAAATCACATGTGACATTTCACCTTTATTGTTTAAGTTGTTTGTTATTTACTTGTTTTTGCCAATTATGTTAAGCAGCTGACAACATAGGTGGCATAATCACTAAGACCACTTGAACGGGTGTTCCTTAAAGTGTTTTTGTTTGTTTGTTTGTTGTTTAACGCCGCTAACGTTGTTAACGTCAAGCTATATGACGGCGGTCGGTGAATAATCGAGTCTGGACCAGACAATCCAGTGATTGACATAATGAGCATCGACCCACGCAACTGGGAAAGATGACATGCATCAACCAAGTCAGCGAGCCTGACCACCCGATCTCGTTAGTTGCCTCTTACGGCAATCATGGGTTGCTGAAGACCTATTCTACCCCGGATCTTCATGGGTCTACATGTTCAGTATATATACTATTACAGCTGCGAGAAAACGATTGGTAAATATCACTTATTAAATTAGAAAAGTAACTACATACAACTAATTGTTTTTAAAACTTCGTAAATCTACGATTTGTCACCTACTGGTTATTAATAGCAAACACTTGTTACTGAAGTCTATTAAGATGTTTATGTCTTAGTGGACAGTGAAACTCACCAACTAAGTTGGTAAACTTTACTATTTCTGTTAGTGTACATATTTTCATCAACAAACTTTCGAAGTTGTGACAATAGCTGACAACTAGATGTTTTATGGTCAAAGAAATGTCGTGAGTGAACAAACAACAGACACATCTAAGTTGCATAATTCGCTCAGCAGAGTTATGTCCCTTTGGTGTGCAAGGATCCAATTATCACGGATTCCCTGATAGCCCACGATTATGGTTCATGGCTTGCCAGCGTCATCTCCTGTTGTCTGAAACACCTTTTAATGATGCAATAAACCGAATTCACACACTTATGTTGAATTTTCAGAAAGAGTATGAGTGGAATTGCACGATGTTAATAGCAACAATACATACTTCTGGTGTGACGGAAGTCCTCTGACATACACCAACTGGCAACGAGGGGAACCAACATATCGTGTTCTGCGGCAAGATGAGGATTGTTTAATGGCCGCGAAATATTGTTACAAACTGTTTTGGAATGACGTTTCATGTAACAGGATGAAATTAGCGTTTGTTTGTGAAATTCGATTCGGTTTAATTCGATCCCATGCCATGTAAAATAATTTTGTGATTTACATGTGACATTTTGTGACTTGGAAGTTGGTGCAAAAGTGTACTGACAATAAGTGGTGTTTTAACTCAATATTCTTCGAACATTTTACCCAAGTAACCTCGGACCTTGTGTCAGTGTGTTCTTGAATAAACTCCGCCATGGAATGAACAGACGTGTTTCCTGTATATCTTCACTCGATTTGGATATGATCTGAAGGTCAATGTTCCTGCTTGTATTCATTAGAAGTGCCACCCATGTATCATTTTATCTACCCTGGGTCCATACAGGGGACTAGTCATATGATACTAGTACACTGGGGACGTTATATACTAACATGATACTCGTGACACTGGTCATTTGGTACTCCCTACACAGGTTATTTGATACTCCCGACACTGGTCAATTGATCCTCCTTACACTGGTCATTTGATACTCCCTACATTGGTCATTTGATACTCACGACACTGGTCAATTGATACTCCCAACACTGGTCATGTGATACTCCCTACACTGGTCATTTGATAATCCCTACATTGGTCATTTGATACTCACGACACTGGTTATTTGATAATCCCTACATTGGTCATGTGATACTCCCTACACTGGTTATTTGATACTCCCGACACTGGTCAATTGATCCTCCTTACACTGGTCATTTGATACTCCCTACATTGGTCATTTGATACTCACGACACTGGTCAATTGAAACTCCCAACACTGGTCATGTGATACTCCCTACACTGGTCATTTGATTATCCCTACATTGGTCATTTGATACTCACGACACTGGTCAATTGATACTCCCAACACTGGTCATGTGATACTTCCTACACCTGTCATTTGATAATCCCTACACTGGTCATTTGATAATCACAACACTAATCATTTGATACTCCCAACACTTGTCATTTTATTCTCCCAACACTGGTCATTTGATACTCCCAACACTGGTCCTTTAATAATCACAACACTCATCATTTGATACTCCTGGTCATTTGATACTCCCAACACTGGTCATTTGATACTCCCGACACTGGTCATTTTATACTCCCGACACTGGTCATTTGATACTCCCTAAACTGGTCATTTGATACTCCCGATACTGATCACATGATACTCCCTGCATACGACATGAGTTTTCGTGGAAGTAGTCACCTGAACGCCGAAGAGTTGTTCAAAAACTTAAACACATTACATTTCTCTTTGGCAAACACTCAACTTGTCCATCTATTCTTGGCGCAGTTCTTTCTCACAAATCAATTTAATGACATTAGCTTTGACATGAAAACGGTTCAAGTGTATATGGCTTCACAGAAATAACTCTCTTGTTTTTTTTAATGACATGGAAATTCCAGCTGTTGTTACACAACAGAACTTTTCTTGTCCTTTTCGCGAACACCTGGTGCCAACACTGATTTTCGGTGATCCATTCATACAGTTTCCCCGCTATTTTGCCGTTAAGGCCAGGGAATCTGATTCGGCGGATAATCAGACATCCTCTGGCTTTGATGTTACAAATCTAGAAGTCCATCCAGATCTGAATCACTCATTCTAGTGATAGTTTAAAAGCCCAAATCTGCACTAGGTTTATGTGAACCAACTGATTCATTGCCAACCGTTTAAGTGCTAAGTGTATAGTACAAACCTTGCATAATCATGCTGGATTCGAATTGATAAATCCCACCAATGTGCCTGTCATAATGTGAGCAAGGCAGCTAGTGGCCAGGTTTGACCCATCAAGTCCCACCATGTCTCGTGGCCCTTACAGGACAATCAAGGTGACAACAATGTGGCAGACACAAGACAATCCAACAGGATTTCTTCTCGTGAAAGCATTGACATTGCTTCAAGAAATTGACATCAGGTCACAATATACAGCCCCTTAAATTCCTACATTGGAATAGAGGTTTTTGCAACACATTTGATTGAGTTAAGGCTCAAACTTTAAACTTACCATCTATACCAGTGACTCCAAGTCATTTGGGGCGGTCAGGTAGCCTAGTGGTTAAAGCGTTCACTCATAACGCTGAAGACCTGGGTTCAATTCCCGACATGGGTACAACATGTGAAGCAAATTTTCGGTGTCCTCCGCCCCCATATTGCTGGAATATTGCTAACACCATACTCACTCACTCATCAAATCATTTCAAGGTGAGATGAAATTTAACGTCGCGTCCCCAAGTATTGCACCTTTATAGCGACGTGCATGCACGTGTATGTATGTGCGGCTGCTTGTACTAGTCGGGACTTTTGCCGATTTATATTGCTAGCTAACTGAGATACCATGCCGCAGTTTAACATAAATACCCCACTCAGACAGAGTATACTGACTCCGAGCCGACCAGTCCTTGTTTTAGCCCCTTTGTGCCGGGCGCCGGAAACGGTAACAAAAAGTACCATCTTTAAACGTCTTTTGAGATAACGAGGCCAGGGATCGAATTCTTGACCTTCCGCTCTTCGTGCGGACGCTCCACCACTAGACCACGGAGGCGGTCATTTCGTCAAGGCATGCGTCATTTGGATGAAGAATCTACAAAATGTCTGTTTGAGCTTTTTTACCAGAATTTCAGAAGACGTCACTCGTGTAACATTGAGAAACAAGTTTTAAATGTTCTAACGTGACAATGTTGGGAGGGCGATATAGACGAGATACTCATATTCAGTAACATGCTTTTTGATCTTTTGATCCAAACACTAAGAAAGGCCAATCAAACTCAAACTTTCACAGCCTAAATTTGCATCACATATGACATCAGTTGACAGGATGGAAGAAACATTTTACTTTACTCCAAAATAAAAATCAATAGCTATGATTACGTTCATATTATAGGAAATCCATTAAATATTTCGCCCATGTCCAGGCACCTATAACTGTATATTTCATCTAGGGAGTGTGACAACTGCTTTAATTTACTAAATTTCCTCATCCCATTCCAAGGTATCCTAAAAAATCTTTCATTTTGTCTTCTGGTGCCAGTGGCCTGGAAACAGATTCCATTGGGTGTAAATGGGAAATAAGCGGAGAAAGTTTTATACGAATGGACCACTGAAACCCAGTGATGAAAACTAAGTGTTTATGAAAAATGTAAACCTTTCCTGTCCAATCAGAACACGTCACTCAATATTTCAATAAAAAAGTAAGTGGTTAGTGCCTGACGTTGCACAGCAGTGTATCATGCTTGAAGATGTAAACTATATCACCTCAATTCAGCGACAATTCATTCATTCTCATTATAATTCACAGTGGTCTCAATTAATTTTTTTCAACAAACCACCAGTGATGCATAGACACACTCGGGACACTATAAAAATACTATACAAATACTACAGTATTTTATACAGTGCTCATTATTTTCATAAATAATTATTTTACATTTAAAGCAAACGAATGCTGGGTGTACGGTTGTGTTGCATAAACAAACACAGTGGGGATTATCCAGGACCAGCTGTTGGAAGTCACCGATTATGGAACACAAACAGGATGTTAGTCATAAAACGTTCGTTACAGACATCAATATTTATATTATTCACAATGTAAAGATCAAAGACCGTTTCAAACATTCAGCAATGTATGCACTGTTATTTTTGTAAGATTAATAAAAATAGCACCACTTTTAGATTGACCGCTTCCTGGTGTAAGCGTATTGTTACCATTCATCACAAGTCAGCCAACTTATCAGTCATTGACACCATTTGCCACGCATCATTGTGCTGGTACCTTTAGGCCACCACCCCTAAATAGTTTTGTTTTGGAATCCAATTACGGAGCATTTCTACGAATATCATCCATTTTTGTCTCTCGGAAATTGACTTAAGATAACTTTGCAATTCTTATTTGCAACAAAATCGCAATCATTTTGTTTCTTTACTTGCCCTTTAAATATATCTGGACAACGTATATGTATATTATTCAGTTTCCTTTGGTAATTAATAACCGAAAATATTGCCTTGGTTGCTTGGGATAGAAGACAATTCTGTGGTTTTCACCAGATGAATAAAGAAGGGAATTCAAGTTTTTGTTTGTTTGTTTATTTGTCCAGACCACTGGACTAGCTGGAATAAGTGTGGCGCATAACCACAAACAAACCTTAAAGTACTACCAATTTCTGAACACAATTGTGAAGTTCTTTAGATTTACTTGTTTTACAAAAACTTATTAGTACCCTCGTCTTCCTTTGCATTTGTTAACATGTGTCAGTCATTGGTGAGACATCATCAGCCATCATAAATCTTCAATAGAAGATGGAACAGGAATACCTTCCATTATGGCACATAGCTCGTATATAATTGTCACACGTACTTGTGAAATTTACCAACATCCTTGATTGATCCCGGTGCTTCAGGTAAGACACTCGTATGTACCTTTAGAGGTTCTAACACAAGCAGATAATGATTATATATTGTTTTGATCATATAAAACCATCTTAACACAGTGAATGCAGAAGAACATCATGAAAAAGACGTCTCTTTCCATACCAGTTTATTTATGTACTATTGTCTGTAATGAAAATATTCTTAATAGAGAAATAATAAGCCCTAGAACTGGCTTGTTGTTCATTAGTAAAATCATTCATCTTCCCGAGTCAAGAGCGTTAACTGTCTTTCAAAGTCCAGTTCCCACCCTTGCCCAACTAGGCTTGAATTCCTTGGCTCGATCGAAGCGCCACCAGCGGTTATTACGAGTTATGTCCTTTCTAAACCCCTCCTGTGGACCAATCAGATTCCAATTCTCGTATCACTTGCATTTGATTCAAACAAAATGGCGGCGCCGAGACAAGACGTTCTGATCGATAATCAAGATTTATATTGTGATAAAACTGGTCATACATCGCAAAGTGCATCAAATCTCGTGAGTACCTTGAATAAAATCATCAAGAGATTTGGAAAATATCTGTTGACGAGTTGACAGTGCACACATCACTCATGGTATCCATCGCTTCTGTGATCCATCACCGATCTGCTTGAAGAAGTAAGTGTTGCCGAAAGACGCCTAATTTGAAACAAACACACCGAAGAAAGAATTTTCTGATGAAATTAAAACATCCCAACTGTTAATTGCAATCTGGTGATATAATGGTTCTATGGGAGGAAAACACAAGTGAGAACATAGAATCTTTTTTCAGGGATTTATTTTGCTGAATATTTAATGTCTCATTCGCAAAGATTGCAGTATGTGTAAGTTAAACACATTCCCTGGAATATTGCTGAGATCAGCGTTAAACAACGAACAAACAAATAGAAAGTGTGGATATGATGGTGATTAAAGAATATAAAGAACTTGATTGCATCATGCCCCAACGGCTTGGGACGTTGCTCATAAATGGATTGAACATTCAGAGTGCAATGATACAACTGGCATAGTTCTGACTGAAGGAGTTTCCGAAATCCACAATGTTACAAATAATACGAATCGAGTTCCATTTTCTTCTTCACTGCAACTGTTGCCTACTGGCTTGGAGCTACTGGCTTGAAAGGAATATGGCTCTGGGAGGACCAACAAGCCACCATTAACTACATCATCTGGAGCAACTCGATAATGAAGCTGTGATGGAACACTGTCTACAAAAGAAATATAGATGCAAAAACTATCTGAGGAATGATGCACCCTCTCCTAACTAACTTTATTTGTGAGAAGGAAGTCTGAATGCAGGTTTTATCTTCCCGGCCAACGAAGTACAATGTTGAAAATAAAATAATGTTTACTCTTTACAGATTTTAATTTTCATTTGTCTTTACATTCTTTTGATTATCCACGTTTCATAATCATCCTCATCTTCTTTGGGTAAAATCACCAAATCACAACAGTCTCCCTATATTTCCAAGGCGATAGAAACAACCATGTTGGCAAATGTATGCTTGTGGAATCCGAGATATCAGGCACGGTAGACTCTCACTAATTGATAAATGTCAATATACCTAACCATTACCAGCTTTGAAGTAGATCCTTCTACATTACACAGCTCAATCAATACTATACAGCAGCGTCAAACAATTCGCATCAAAGAGCAAAGCATCATCGGATCAAACTGTGAACATGGCAGGACGTGTATGTTTTGCAATTAGTCTGAATATTATTTCATTAATGTCCGTAGTATCAGAGTCCAGGATAAAGTTATGTGAGAGTGTTTGTTTAAATACTTCAATGTGCGCCCCATCCGAACATGAAGTGTTTGCCTTTACATGCCGCATGAAAAGTAATTACACAATGGGACGTCACAGGGACATCGACAGTCTGGTAAGTACAATGTCAAAGCCAATGTTTTGAGATACAATGTATGCCCTGAAAGAGATAAGTATACACATTCTAAAGTTTGATATTTGAGGCTGAGGGGTGTGGGTGGAGTTGGGTGTTTGCTTTTTGGTAGAGTCATTTTTCTTTCCATTTTAGAGACAGATTTTTGTATGTCACATTTCAAATTTTACATATTGTTTAAAATGTGAAAAATGTATCACAGTTCACTTAAACAGAAACGTGATTTTAAAACAGAACAAAGAAAATAGCAGTATAATAGAGAACTTTTATATCAAACAAGGGAACGTGTAGCAAAAAGCCCATCAGGCCAGTGTGCAGTTTTTCCTCAAATTGACAGAAAACTTGTCAATTTGACATGCTTGACATAGTGGACATAAATAGCAGAACATTTGATGTAAACTGACGAAAAAGCGTCATTGTCGGCATGGTACTGATAAATCATTTTGACAAAAGACGTATCTACCTGGACATTGGCACTGTTTCAGGAACAATTAATGTTGGTTGGTAACGGCGTTTCTTTGTTTGTCAGTTTGGGTTATTGCAAAAACTGTTTATGTGTATGGTGATATCTGCTGGGGTAAGGCGATTAGATCTAATGGGTTTTAATGGTTGGTGTGATGTGATGTCGGGGGTCAGGGGTTAAAGAGGTCGGATGTCAAATTCGAAATCTGCCTTTTGCTGCTTCTGATAAGTCGACAAATGTCAGCTTGACTCACGTCGTTCCACTCATCAGTGAGAACAACACCGAGTTTATTTTGAGTGATGGGAGGATTTTCCCAATGTCATCCCAGACGGGTTGGGGGAAGGGTCAGGATTGAAAGCTAGTCATGGCAGGGCATGGATTGGAGGAATTAGGTGCAAACTCGTGCAAATGGCACCACGAGCAGTGCAATGATCATGCCCCGATAGGATCGACTCTGTCATCGAAAATATGGAGTGCATTAAGATGTCTCCTAACTCGTTTCCTTTGGGCATGGAAGTCAAGAGTGAACCTCGATTCGTCGGAAAACATGACATTAGCCCAACATCGATTTCCCCAGTGCTGAAGTTGCCAATACCACTGATGCTTCTGATTCAAATGACGTGCATTAAGTTGTGAGATGACACGAGGGCCATCTGAGTAGTTTATTTTGTGGAGCTTCAGCGCTTTCCGTTGAAGGCACTCTAGGAATTTTCATGAGCCTAGTGTTATGCTAAAAGACATGCATGGCGTCACAATGAGAACGGAATCACTATGCATGCATGTTAAGAATATGAAAAATGTGACCTTTGTTAAAATGTCTTAGCCAAGGAATTCTTTAGGAATTCCATGGAAGCTATTTGGAATGCAGATATATACTAGAATGATGATCATCAAATGGAATGTCGCCTCAAATGTGGAATTTCTAAGAATGCCATTGAAGCTATTGGAGTGAATGAGTGAGTAAGTTGGGGTTAATGCCGCTTTTAACAGTATTCCAGTTATATTTCGGTGTGTCAGCTTAATGTTGAAGAAAAGACCGAAGTGAAGCAGGTCTCAAACGTTTACCACTTCGGAGAAACCCACAGGCCTGGTATGGTGCTGACAAACCTGGAAACATAATCGGGGCGAACCAGGATTCGAACCCACAATCTTAGGTTACTGGCGAGCCCCAGGTACGCAACTCTGGACAGCGAATCATGGCGCCTTGGACGACTGGGCCCCCTGTTCCCTCGAATCTATTGGAGAGCAGTCTTGGTAGATACCTTTGGTCAAAGATACATACTTGGATGATCATCTTCAACTGGAATGTCACCCTTTCGTAAAAGAATGCAACAGTCCTCGATCCCTTGATACAGCTACTCAGTGAATATGTTGAATGTCGTCATCGAGAAAAAGAGGAGAATGTTCTCATTCACCATCGATCGTCACAGCCAACCACAAGGAAATATATATTTTGTTTCTGCTTACAAAATGCAGGCGAACCTTTCATTTTGGATAGAAATAGTCATATTCAACCAATACCATCAACCTTTTTCACGTGAATAAATAAATAAATAAAAGTAGTGTAGTCTCTACTTTATTCACACTGTGATATATTTCGTGACTTGATTTCCAACTCTGAACAACCTGCTTCGCATATTTCGTACCCCAAATTTCCTATCTAAACCCTGAATCTGACCACCATACACGTCCTTTTTTAATTATATATAATTCACACGATATATAATTCATCCCAAATATACTGAACAACAAAAGTTCCTGTGACATTGAAAAAGATTTAATGCAAAGTAATGTCTTTTACCATATCTGAAACCATTTCGGTTTGCAACAGATAAAAGACTCCTGTAAGTGTTCAAATGATTTTATTTGCCATACTGACTTAAGCAAATGCGTGATTTAATAAAAAAAGACATGAACATGCCAAAATGTCAATTTACAAATCAATAGCGTGTGTGTCCACCTCTGGTTGCGAAGCAAGCAACAAATCCTCGTCTCATGGCATGGACCAGGCGTCGCACAAAGTCCTGTGGGATATCTGTCTCTATCTGCTGCTCGATTGGTGAGAGATCAGAGGAGCGAGCCAGCCAGGGGATGACATTCACGTTGTTTTGTTGAAGAGATTCCTGAACAAGTCGAGCAATATGAGGCTGGGCGTTGTCATGTTGAAAGGTAATGCCTGGGCCATGACGACGCAAAAACGGTAGAACAACAGGGCAGATGATCTCGTCATGGTAGCGCTGTCCATTGAGATTTTCCTCTACCACTACCAAACGGGTCCTCTGTCTTGTAATCCCACTCCATACCATAACGCTGCTGCCCCCGAACCGATCTTCTTCCATGACACAATGATTGACGTAACGATCACCTCAACATCGGTACACTTGAATCCGTCCATCGCTGTGGCTGAGGTGAAAACGAGACTCGTCAGTGAATAGAAAATGTCCCCACTGCACTGTCTGCACCACTGCAGATGTGCTTGACGGTGGTTTCCTGTCAAAATGGGACGTCTGGTGACAATCCCTGCACATCTGAGGCGGCGACGCACGGTTTGTTAAGACATTCGTCGAAGGCCAGAGATGCTTCTTGCAGCCACTGTAGCTGGCTGGAATCGATTTTGTAGGTGCGTTGTTCGAATCCAAGTGTCTTGTCGATTATTGGTTACGCGTGGCCTGCCACTCCGAGGATTGTCTCTGACTGCATTCGTCTGTTGCCAACGTTGCCATAAACACCAAATGGTGTTTCTGTGGACGTTAAATTGTCTTGAAACATCACGTTGACTCGATCCTGCTTCAAGCATACCAATGGCTCGCAGACGCTCATTTTCGGACAGGCGTGGCATTTCCTAATCATGAATTATTGCGTAATTTTGGGGTTTTTTTCTGAGTGGTTGTTGTCAGCACGATGCTAAACAATGCATATGGAATCCCGTTAACGCGCACGTTTTGATACCCATTCTTGGGTAGTGAAATGCATGGCCCTTGCATAAAAGTCAACTTTTGCATGGAATGCATGCTTTTCTGTAGCAGTTGAGTTTTTGTGACTTGATTCCATACATGTACTACAATATTCACAAACAAATTTTACATGTTTGAAAAATACACTAAAATATTGGTGTCACGGGAAGTTTTGTTGTCGAGTATATGATGAAAGAATGTATTTATGTTGTAAAAGCTAATTTGAAATGAAACATCCCAAGTTATTTTGAACAGTTCCAGAATATTTTGTCATACTCTTCATGAACGTTTATCATTATAGTCTGTTTTCAATGAGAACACAAGTTGCTCCAAATCCAGTTATGATTCACAAAACACATATCTTCTGTAAAGCATGTATCCCTTATTCCACACGACTTTAGGACTTGTCTGACTCGTTAAGAGTATGTTTAAGTTTATTGTCTTCATTTACTTGCCTTTACAGTACCCTGTACTGTGATGAATCGTAAAATGTCTTCTAGAAATAACCGTCCCCCTTACGGTAACTTTTGTTAAAGTTAGTTAGTATCTACTCTGAAAAGTAATGTGGGCCCCATCCATAATCTTTTGTCAACACAAGACTGGCTGTGTGAATGGACGGGACAACAGCTGTAACTTATTGCCTAGCGCTGCAAATTTGACCTGGATTGGACAATACCTCAGGCAATCCTAAACACAGGTTGCTGCTGTGTTAAAAATATGTTTTATCATTTTGTAAATATTCCTTTATAAATATCCCTGCGTGATACTATTCCACACATTTAAAATCTCTATTTTTTTAAATAACAAGCAAATGGGAAGATATTCATAACAAACGAAGAAATGTGTTTTCCATGATAAAAGTAAGTAAATTCAAAGCACATGGTTTTAAACTAATATGATTTATAGTTGTCACAAAAGATTGTGAGAACAGTATCTCAGTCACACCGAATAAAGAATAACAATGTCCAACAATTAAAGAAATGTTTTCTCCTTTTGGAAGTCTTTGTCACTCGTTTCAACATCAGCATTATCAGATTCCTTCTATGTGTCGACTGGAATTTGAATAGAGTCACATAATGAGAGTTCAGAGCAATGTAACGTGATTCTTTACCTTTTCCAAGAGCAGAACTTTTATCACATTTTTGTGATGTGATGTACGTGTAAACGGTTGAGATATGCGTTTATCATCTTTTGTTTCGGACATCAAGGCATCTAAAACAATCATGTAGTTCTTCTTGGCATAAAAAATTGTTCAACCTGTAGATTGTAACGAATGCCTTTGATAAAAGTCACATATGGTATAGTTTTACTAATGGTATCATAAAGAGGTTGCCACTCAGTGTAACACCATATGATGTTGTTAGGTATTGGTTTGATGAGTCCTCTTTGCAGTATCTGACAAACAAACACAGTCTTTCCACAACCACTTGGCCCAACCAAGACCATATTAGAAGGAATAGAAAAATTGAATGGTATGGCAGTATTATGTATCCGTTGTAGAGAGGGGGAAGGGAGGAAGAGGAGGGGCATGAAGGGCCTGATGCATCTGTCTTCTGTGTCTCATCATATTATCATATCTTGAAAAGAGTTTCCTATATTCTGGACATAGAGATTAGTACACGAGTGTCTGTCAGAAACCATTTATCTTACATAAGGTAAATGGTATCTGACAGGCACGAGTTCAGTGATCTGTTTCTTACACACCCTAAAATCGCACCTTTTTAGCATCGAAGCAGTGTATTTTGTCTATTCTTATGATCGCAGTGGCGCATTAATACATAACACCATGGTCATGCATGACGTCATCCGATGCACTGCTTACTAGTCATAAATAATTTGACCCTACACAAAATAAGTAATTACTAAATATGTACAACTATGTTTACTTCCGTATGACATCACTACCGGTGACTGACTTTTACAAAATGGTGTGTTCACTGACAGTATTACCCATATGGGCTCAAATATGCAGTGTAATAACTTTTTGATATTTGCACAGTGTGCAATTAGTGATTCTCGAAGCTGATTGGTCAGTGGAACAAAGATCAATTTTCATTGGACAACGGAACTATTTTTTTCTCATCCCATTCATTCACAAATCCCTTCAGATGTTTTACGTGCTACAATCTCACTAATTCGAGATTTTAAAGACAAGACACATAGTTTCATATTAACAACATGATTTCACATTATCATTTTTTCCTTTATTTCACATGATTTTCATTTTACAGTAAAAACCAAAACTACGTCCTCATTTGTAAACAAACATGGCTGGCCATTTGAGACCTGTCAAAGTAAATGACCTCGTTAAAGCAGACGGAGATCTGACTGACATGAAAAGTTATTCGTATAATTCAACCTCTGAACACATTTAATGTCTCTGTTGTCAAAACTGCACATGGCCAGATTGAAGTTCCAAGATCCAAATTGTGATGTTGCCAGAAACTGTTTCTAGGGCCCCAAGATCATCACCACCAAGTCCTTGTTTGCGTTTGTGTTAGAGGGCTTGCTGTTTGTTGAATTCTTCGACCACCCGAATCCAAAAACCGGACTTTGTGAACGATGATGACATCAATAACTGCAAATGAAAATGAAAACACACATAAAAAAGACTCAACTTGATATGTTGACATGAACTTAGTTCACAAATGTATACAGGGGCCGTATACAGGTAAGAAAAACACAAAAATATGACTACTCATACTTTCAACGATGGCATGAGAATAAAAACAAATTCATTTTGCAACAACATTTAGACTTTCCGAAAGACAACATAAAGAAGCTTCTATTTCGTACGATTTCGTAACGTTGTGTGAAGAAATAACGTGACACTTTTTTTGTCTGCAAAGTACGGCGATGTGCGGTATCCAGGCTGACTGATGTCCGGGGACCATATGACTATGGGGGTGAATGACACAGGAAAGGTGCAACTAAACATTATCATTTGCAAATTTATCATTTCGGCATGCACATCAGACAGTTCAGAATTCGAACTGTCTTCTTTGAAGGACTTCAAGGATAGCATAGAGAGTTACCTTAGCGACATGATTACCAGCATCTGGTTGCGAAATCGATGCACTTTGCTGAACTCGGAGAGGTTTTGAAATCAAAACAAAAATAATTAAAAATACAAGGAAAAGAAAACTTACCCCAGCGAGCTGATCCCGTGTCCGATATGGAACTAAATAACTCCGTAAATGCGGACAGTTTAGCACCAAGTCTCCAGATACCGTGTTTGTCTATCAACAGGTATTCGACCATTATGAATCACATCAAAATATCAACAAACTCCCGTCATCTGACTGTCCACTCCGCGTTTGACAAATCCTCCTGAAATCCCACATGCACGTTTCCCATCAGTGACACTTGTCTCAAAGCACACACGATGTTCATTAAACTTGTTGTCCGGATTAAACTGTAACGCCGGTTCTCTTGTCATTCCTGGTTTCGGCTGTCTCATATCTGGGTCAAGTCGGGTCATTCATTCCGACACTGTGACAGCAATCGTACTTTTCAAAGTTTACCTTCTTTTCGTAACTTTTCTCTAACAAACAAGACTTCTGTACATTCTGTCTATGTTGTTGTTATAGATTTTGGCATTTTTTTCAAATGACACATAAAAAAATTGACAGGTTTTCCGTGTTTCCTCTTCTCAATGTGAAATGCATGTATCTGCCGATGCACGACGGGGCTGTCTGTCAGTGACGAGATCTTGTCAAAACAAGCTTTGATTAAAAAACCTGTGAACCTTTTTGGAAACCTGTCTTCCTCATCAATGCTAGATAATGTACGCTGTGTAAATCGGACAGAAATATAATTGCAATAATGTGATCTTTACAGTTTTTTAACAGAACTATTTTTTTTCAGACGTAACAAGACGTTAATTGAGTAATACGGTTGGATTGAGTGGACGGTGTTTCTTTTCACTCGCGGATTGATACAAAACAGCTGATTCTTGATCGGCGACAGTTGATTGTTTTTTTATTGAAACATGTCTTTACTATGAATATGGGTAATAAAAAGAATAACCCACTCGGTAAAAATTGAAGCTAAAGCTCGGAACTTAAAACATTAATTTCACTCGTGACATATTTTCCGTAATCACTCGTACCTCGTGGGTTATTCTATAAATAGTACCCGGGGTTTTTAGAGGAGGATTTTCGTTGACTGAGCGATCGGACATAAATGCGTCACGTGAGTCATCAGAAACAATCAGACAATCTGCTTACTATTATTTGTTTTATTTTTTTCCAATGCAACTGAGAGAATTAGTCAGAAATACAGATAACTGCCATTATCTTTACATGTGTCACACAGAAAGGACCGCCATGATATTGCTGGAATACTGCTAAAAGCGGCCTAAAACCACACTCACTCACTCACACGGGACGGAAACTTTCACGAGTTCGGCTGAATTTACCTGATCATTGTAATGTATATATTTGGAATTCCACAATTTCTAGTATTTCTATTCTGTCTACATTTTTCATTTGCTTGTCTTTTTAGTTTTGGGCGTGCAAAAGTCGCAAATAAACTGACGTCCAAAAGAAACTTTACCAACTGAAAATATAAATTTCAGACAAAATATACATTTTTTTTCGATGAAGTTTATTTAAAACACATAACCTAACTACAACAATAGTGTATGCAGACCATGTTAATCGTCTGTTACATGTTTCCGAGATAAAACGCGGAAAAGTGAAAAACATGTGCAACACGGACAACTGCAAATGCACGTGCGGCTAAGGGTATAAAACGATTGCAACGGCAAGTCAGACATTTTAAGTGATAAAAAAAACACAAAAGAAATGCCACGACAGTCGAACAACCTGAACGAGCCTTGGGTATGGTACAGATGGAAGCCACCAACGCCCACCTTGCACGAACCCTGTGTTGCCATTACCAACTTGATGCAACGTTACAGACAGACAGGGCTGACTGCTGACAGACAGGCAGACCCAGGGTGACCAAGCCCAATGATAACTCGTCCTACTTTCCTAGTCTTGACAAATCTCGTCTCCAGCATTATCAGCCATAGCTCTTTCCTGTGCAGCCTCGTTTCTTTTCACTATATTTCGATTGTGTGATGTCCGAGTACTATCTCCCTGAAGAAGAATTCCTAGCTATAGACTAAGACATTTTAACAAAGGGCGCATTCTTCATCTTCTTAACATCCATGCATAGTGACTCCGTTCTCACTGTGACGTCATGGATGTCTTTTAGCATAACACAAGGCTCATGAATATTCCTAGAGCGCCTTCAACGTAAGGCGCTGAAGTTCCACAAAATATACTACTCATCTTTGCAGACGATTTCACAACGCCTAGGCATGTCCTTTTACACCAATTACCTGTTGCAACCGCTCCCTTATCTGAGTGGCAGTTTGCAACCGGTCCCGTATCTGAGTGGCAGTTTGCAACCGGTCCCATATCTGACTGGCAGTTTGCAAATGGTCCCGTATCTGAGTGTCAGTTTGCAACCGGTCCCTTATCTGAGTGGCAGCATGCAAATGGTCCCGTATCTGAGTGTCACTTTGCAACCAGTCCCTCATCTGAGTGGCAGTTTGCAACCGGTCCCATATCTGTGTGGCAGTTTGCAACTGGTCCCTTATCTGAGTGTCAGTTTGCATCTGGTCCCATATCTGAGTGGCAGTTTGCAAATGGTCCCTTATCTGAGCAGCAGCATGCAAATGGTCCCTTATCTGAGTGTCAGTTTGCAAATGGTCCCTTATCTGAGTGGCAGCATGCAAATGGTCCCTTATCTGAGTGTCAGTTTGCAACCGGTCCCTTTTCTGAGTGGCGGCATGCAAATGGTCCCTTATCTGAGTGTCAGTTTGCAAATGGTCCCTTACCTGAGTGTCAGTTTGGAACCAGTCCTTCATCTGAGTGGCAGTTTGCAAATGGTCCCTTATCTGAGTGTCAGTTTGCAACCGGTCCCTTATCTGAGTGTCAGTTTGCAAATGGTCCCTTATCTGAGTGGCAGTTTGCAAATGGTCCCGTATCGGAGTGTCAGTTTGCAACCGGTCCCTTATCTGAGTGGCAGCATGCAAATGGTCCCTTATCTGAGTGTCAGTTTGCAAATGGTCCCTTATCTGAGTGGCAGTTTGCAACAGGTCCCTTATCTGAGTGTCAGTTTGCAAATGGTCCCTTATCTGAGTGGCAGTTTGCAAATGGTCCCTTATCTGAGTGGCAGTTTGCAACAGGTCCCTTATCTGAGTGTCAGTTTGCAAATGGTCCCTTATCTGAGTGGCAGCATGCAAATTGTCCCTTAGCTGAGTGTCAGTTTGCAACCAGTCCCTTATCTGAGTGGCAGTTTGCAAATGGTCCCTTATCTGAGTGTCAGTTTGCAAATGGTCCCTTATCTGAGTGTCAGTTTGCAAATGGTCCCTTATCTGAGTGGCAGTTTGCAAATGGTCCCTTATCTGAGTGTCAGTTTGCAAATGGTCACTTATCTGAGTGGCAGTTTGCAACAGGTCCCTTATCTGAGTGTCAGTTTGCAAATGGTCCCTTATCTGAGTGGCAGCATGCAAATTGTCCCTTAGCTGAGTGTCAGTTTGCAACCAGTCCCTTATCTGAGTGGCAGTTTAGAAATGGTCCCTTATCTGAGTGGCAGTTTGCAAATGGTCCCTTATCTGAGTGTCAGTTTGCAAATGGTCCCTTATCTGAGTGGCAGTTTGCAAATGGTCCCTTATCTGAGTGTCAGTTTGCAAATGGTCCCTTATCTGAGTGGCAGCATGCAAATGGTCCCTTATCTGAGTGTCAGTTTGCAGCCAGTCCCTTATCTGAGTGGCAGTTTGCAAATGGTCCCGTATCTGAGTGTCAGTTTGCAGCCAGTCCCTTATCTGAGTTGCAGCATGCAAATTGTCCCTTAGCTGAGTGTCAGTTTGCAACCAGTCCCTTATCTGAGTGTCAGTTTGCAACAGGTCCCTTATCTGAGTGGCAGTTTGCATCTTTTTCCTTATCTGATGGGTGGTAAGCAACCGGTCCCTTATCTAAGTGGCAGTTGGCAACCGAGTTGCTGCAGTTTTCCCCCTTATGCTTTCAGACGTCGTGAATCATCGACGTTATGTGTTCGATGACATCAGGCCCACAATCTGCTGCTGACAGATTGAGAAAATGTGCAGCGTTTGGGCAAAAATATTCAGAGGTGTGCCCACCTGCAGAATGCCTGTGGCACATAAACGTTCAGCACGTTGCAACCGTCGCACAATCAACAATGTGGCTTCTTCAATGATTAAATGTGTTAATAAAGTGTCCTTGAGAGTTTGATTCCAGGAAAACAAAAGGCTTCTGCTCACAACAGTCTGAGTGACAAGGGTAAATCTGGTACCCTACCCATTACACGTGCTTCATGAGTGAAACATTGTTGTCTTTGGGAGTGTGATTTCTTCGGAAATGTTCTTGCCACATAAATCACTTATTTTCATTGCCAGACAGTTTCAAAGTATCCCAAACTTTTACATAGAATGTATGTGTATGTGTTAATGTTAGTAAGTAAGGGTAATGATGCTTAATGGGCATTTCACATCACAATCAACAACTGTTTCAGTCATATCACAGTGGGACAAGTCAATACCGTGTCCAGGGATACAACACAGTGACTTCATGATGCAGTCTCTGGAAATGGAAGATTTGAAATGATTATTAACAAATAAGCGTTGCAGGCATACTGTCATCCCCATGTCTCCATGTCAATACTACTGACTTGGATCACGTGATATTCTTTGTTGATGAGGATGACCATATTATTCAGGATGAGTTTCTTTTACGGCAGAAGGGGCTGAGTTTTTACCCTGCACCCCTAGAATTCAAATGGTCCACCCCTTAACAGCAAGTTATATACTCAATTGCAACGCGCAAGCATGTGTTTTCATTGATGTATATGATCTAATTAACAAAACATGCAGCCAAACCTCGTCACAGTTTTTAACAATACTAATTAATTTAATTGGTTGGCCAGGGTTAGGGTTAGGGTTAGGGTTAGGGTCTAATTGAGGTTAGTTTCGTGCGATTTAAATATTCACGGTTCAATACACATGTTACATCTTCAATCGGATGTTGTGTGCAAAAAACTCCTGGACTTTCTTTCCTCTATATAATTAGATAAAATACCTCAATATGTCCATGTCATCTCGCAATCAGTTTTCACGTTCAATATTTTACAATAAACACTTCAAGATATAAATTGTGTTCCTTGGGAAGAAGGAGGAAGAAGACATCAATATGTCCATGTCATCTCGCAATCAGTTTTCACGTTCAATATTTTACAATAAACTCTTCAAGATATAAATTGTGTTCCTTGGGAAGAAGGAGCCACACAGTTGAACACTATTTTAATGTAAAACCGGAGGACAGTTTTTCCAAGATTAACGGGAATATTTAGTTTGTTCTTAAAATAACTCTTCCCCTCTCTCAAAATATCATAATTTGAAATCCATACTGGATTTTTGAATCCTGGGAAGCTTATGTGATGTTTTGGACATTTGAACTCTCCCTTTGATTTGAGGCATGGTGTCAGCAACAGAAGCTGTGTATTCATTACATGACTACTTGCAGTCATCTGTGATGAGAGATGTCGTGGATGTTTTTTTTAATAATTCACTTCATCAAGCAGATTTACGGAATGACTATAATGAGTTATGTATTATTGCTTCTGGAAAACTGTATTCTATATATTGCTGTTAGTTTGGTTTACAATTGTACAACACCTTTTTGCGAGCAGCATCACAGTGGGGGACATCCTCAAACACTGTACAGAGGTGGTGAATCGAACTTGGACCATTGACGTGACGAGGGAACGCTTGAACCAATTGGCCATCCGACCATCATCTATGGATTAAGAATTATAGGGTTTAAAAATTCACATTAACACCCTACACCCTGGGGGCATTGATGTGTAATTGCATGTATAAATGAAACTAATATGTCTATATTTGTTCTTCGATACTTGACACTTGATAATTTTGTACTTGACTGACTTCTTGTTCTTGTTCTTCTTCTTGTTCGTTTTGTTATTGTTTTTCTTCTTCTTCTTCTTTAAATGCTTATGAGATGTGGAATTTCCTGATTTGACAGTTTCATATATGGTGTTCTACGAAATATTAATAATCATCGCATCATATAACTGATATTTTGTTTTTGTTATTTTATCATTTTTGTGATATGACAGATCCCATCTGCAGAATACCAAGCCACGGTAATGGAACTTAAGTGTGTGACAATGGAAAGACAACCGATCCATTGGTGCAGTTTTGGTAAGTGATATATTAAATATGTTGCATGATACAAACAAATATGAAGTTTTCAGTAAATACTATACAACATATGATAACATAAGCCATTCAAATGCACCCTCATAGCATACATCGGCACAAGTCTACAGCCGAATATAATATTCGTCGTAGGCTACAGGTAAATTCGTTTTCTTTAAAGCAATATTGACGAGCTCAGTAATCATGACATATTTGGATGCACCCAGACCGTAGTCACTTACAACGTATAAGGCACCACTGTTGTGGACAACAATCAGGAAAATGAAATCAGATAAAGGATCTACTTTTTCAATCGAAATCAACCATGTCTTCACTGACAAATCCTCGATTGTCCAGTGCATCTTCGTTCCTTAATGCTGGATGCACTGGTTCCATTCGCCACAAAGCTTCCTTGAGAAAGTTGCGTCACCAAATCCATATATGTTATCACTAACTTATTTGCTCACGCTCTAAAGGAACATTTGACGATACAACGCACTGGACAATAGAGGATTTCACTGATACGAAAGTCCGTTTTTCACTGCAACAACAACAACAAGAACACAGTTAGCAATGAACAAGCTACAAAGCGCCCTTGCTTGTTCTGAAACACAAATGTACCACAAATGATAAGCTTTTCATAATAACATAACAGCATCCCCTGAAATCAATGGCCCTTCGGTTTCAGAGCGGTGTATTCTTACGGCGACACAGGAGAACGTGTCGTTCACACTTTGGGAGGTTAAACATGCTTCTGGCTTCACTTACAACTGCACTCACAGCAAAATCAAGTCTGCACATAAGGACGTGGTGGAGCAGAAAAGGCGCACAATTGCAGACGAGGGTAAAGCGCTGAATAGTGAATCAGGTGGAGAAAATGGGCAAGACTCAGACACAGACATTGAAATCACTGCGAAACAGAAACGTAAGTCTTCTTACTGAAGCCGGTGAGTGTGGTGTGTGGGTGTGGAAGTGGTATGTGGGTGTGAGTGTGAGTGTGAGTGTGGGTGTGGGTGTGGGTGTGGGTGTGGTTGTGGGTGAGGGTGAGGGTGTGGGTGAGGGTGTGGATTAGGATGTGGGTGAGGGTGTGCGTGAGCGTGTGGGTGAGGGTGTTGGTGAGGGTGCGGGTGTTGGTTTGGGTGTGGTCGAGGGTGAGGGTGGAGGTGGCGTGAGATTCAGCATATCCTGTAAACATTTAATTTAATTTCGTTAAAGCTGATGCAAAATTGTTTCCCATAACTATTACCGACCCCTACACTCTCTGTGAAATAAGGGTTATTTTAGGGGACATTTTGTAGCATTGCAATAGTATAGCAAACTTTTAGAGCAACATTATGAATTCTAATCTCAATTGTATTACAAGTAATGTGTGTTTCTCAAAGTAGTATGTGATTTTTATTTCAACATATAATAGATGTTACTTTCTTCAGGTCAACCCAGTGGATACAAGAGAGTTAAGGCTGGTGAAGAAACTATCCATATCAAGAAATACAAGATGCTGAAGACATGGTACGGTGCATTGAACTACTGCCAGGAAGAAGGGGCAAGACTTGTTCAGATCACCACTATGGAACGAAACACAGCTGTATTTGGCATACTTAAATTTGGAAGAGGTTTGTGAAGTCAGGCAATGCAATAAATGCAAGGAATCGTTTAGTATTTAAGGCGCAGAAACACAATATGAGAAATGCTCATAATGTCAACCACTGGTTTGTCTAGTCCACAGGGCGCCTTAGAGTAAGTTTGAATATTGCTGGCTGTGACTGTGACGCGATGGAGAGAAGGCGCCAAGACCACTTGATATTGCTCACGTACGCCTTGAGAAAACATGTAGATGATTATGTTTGTTTGTTTTTTAACGCTGCACTATTCCAGCTCAATGACGGCGGAATGTAAATAATCAAGTTTGGACCTGATACTCCAGTGATTGACATCATAAGCACCGATCTACGCAATTGGGATACGATGACATGCATCGACCATGTCAGCGAGCCTGATCACCCAATCCCGTTAGTCGCCTCTTACGACAGAGATAATTTAGAGTCAGAGTATAACCTATATATTGGCTTTGTAACGTTGTTATTGTTTTGTTTTCATGACTGACAAAGTTAAGTTAACCAATGTTAAAACAGCCTTGGTTTTTTTTTGTTATTCTTTGCATCATTGTATGCATGTGCTTTGGTAGCTGGTCGTTCAAAGAAACGAAGAAAGAGAAAGGAAATTACTTATATCATAATCAGGGATATGTTTGCTCATAATATGCCCATCAACTTGCCATAAGGTAGGTAGTAGGTGATTGATACATGTGCTCAGTTTTGTTGAAACCTTGACAAGGAACACGCATTTCATAACCCAATTAGCCAAAGAGTCAGGTGCCCGAGCATAAGGTTCCGGAAAGGACCGACACACAATGTGTTCCCACAGTTGGGCACAACGTTCTTGAGGAGCTAGGGTTCTTTGAATGAATATGAGCTATGGTTTAAACAATTTAGACCACACCAATTTCGATGTTAAAAAAATGAAATTGCCAGTTAAACCCCCCAGCGCTCCGAGCCTTGCGGTTTAACTTAAATTATTACTGCAAATCATTATATATTATCTTTCATCTTATATGCAACACATGCTCGGGGCTAACAAGTTCGGTATATCGGTCTGTTCGATAAAAGCGTGTTCTTTATAACCGTAGTTTACTGTATATGTCATTTGTTGTTTATTTGTTTTGTGCCAATTGTATTAAGCAGCCGTCAATGGGGATCGCAGAATGACCAGAATACTCGAACAAGAGTTTATTTAAGTGAAGTAAAACTTTCTACATGCTTAGTAAATCAAATATTGCAACTTCGATAAGAAGATTATCAAATATCACATATTAAATAAGTGTAATTTACTACATAAAACCAGTAGTTCTTTGAAAGGTGGATAGTAATCTCTTCTAACTGATTAGTAAATCTACGATAGCCTCTCGATGATTCATCAGCAACATCCCGTCGTGGAGGTCTAAGACATGCAGCAAAGAGGGTTTAAGTGATCCTGGCTCAGTCAGGCTGATTAGGCCCATCATCAAATCAGGGCCCTTGTCCCCTCTACACGCAGCCCAGACAGCGAATATTACTTCTCCCAGGATGCGCTGCCTTTGTCAAACCGACACAAAACCTTTCGGAGGATGTGAAGACTCCCCAACACTGCAGCTCTCTGTATTACCCAGATTGTCAGAAGGGCTGTATTCTTGGTAGCAAACCCGAGTACTCTACCCGTTGTCAGCATTGGGGAGTCAGAGAACTTGGTACTTGGGATGCAAGCATGACATTTCGAAACCGAGGTCTACATTATTGCAATGATTTTCCTGAATCTTGTCAAAGGCACAGAAAATTCAATGATATTAATGATTTCATTGGATTTATGAAAAAGGACAATTTTTCATATTTGTTGGCCTGGATACGTCTGAGGCTGTATGTGGGCCTATTCCAAAGGATTTTGTATTTGTCATTTTCCATGACACCCTCCACAAATTCCGGGTCGTACCATGGATGGACCTCTGTGTCAAAATCACAAGCATGGCGAAGACGGTAATAAAATGATCGAGCCACCCCATCATGTCGCTTAAGGTACTGTCTGTGCCAAATCTGGGCATTTCATATTCATATTCCATATTCACATTTTGGTGCAAAAACACGGTTTCGAATTGACTGGTCCTGAGCAGCAAACAGAAAGTCTTCTGTTTCACATTTCAGGCCAGTCGACTTCATCCAAGTGAAGGACTCTGCAGGATTGCTGATCTTCTCATCACACTGCACATAAACTCGTTCAAAAAGCCTCGCCTTGAAGTCACGGCCCATTTGAAATGGCACTTCGCTTGGTTGACATTCATTTCTGTACCGTCCAACAGTACAGAAGCATCAACAAAATCAACACCAAAATTGGGATTATATCCCACATCCTTGGCTCGTTTTAGAAAACTGTGGAATGCCTTGTTTTCATCATGAGTCTTGACATGCTTCACAAGAGGATCATTAGACAAATAAATGTGTGCAAAAGTGCACAAAACAATTCTATCATGAACAGCCTCCACATTAATCAAACCTATTATTATTATTATTATTATTATTATTATTATTATTATCTGACAAGCCATAATTGCAACCATAATTAAAACAGCCTTAAATACGACGTTTAACCTGAATTCACACACTTATGTTGAAATTTCAGAAGCAGTGTGGGTGGGACTACGAGATGTTCATGGCAACAATACATTCTTCTGGTGTGATGGAAGTCCTCTGACATACACCAACTGGCACTCAGGGGAACCAACATATTATCATGCGGAGGAAGATGAGGATTGTGTGATGGCCGATAAATATTATATCTCATTTACTTGGTTTGACGCCTTTTGCAACAGATGGAAACATCCGTTTGTTTGTGAAATTGCAGAAATGACGGTGTAGCAGTATTCGCTTCTATTTAATTCGATGCCATACCATGTCAAATTATATTTGTGATTCACATGGAAGTTGGAAATAAAGTGTACCGACAGTCAACGGTGTTTTTAACTCAACGTGCACCACCTGAACACTTCACTAACGTGGAGTGGGACATTACTAGGGGTGGTACTCTTACCAAATATGTCTGTGTTACAATTGATATGAATGCTAGACCGAAGTATCTTCCCAATAACATTATAATAGATGACTTTATTCAGGAAATTGCTGATATCGATTAAGATATCCTTCAATCAAGCGTGCAAATCCTCACAGGTAACGGTTAAAGTGTCGACATGATAACAATTCGCATGGACATGACCTGTTAGATATATATAAAACTACTGGTTTATATATAGATAATGGACGCGTAGGGGAAGAGGTAAGGTCCCTCATGGTGTTGTCGACTAGCCACTTCAGAGCTGTTTCCGTGTTTTCTGATATTCATCTGGTGTACAGTTCACATTGATGTGTCAAGAATAATACCGTTTGTTTGTTGTTGCAATATTCCAGCTATATGACGGCGTTCTGTAAGTAATCAAGACTGGACAAGACAATCAAGTTTTTGACATCATGAGCATCGATCTACGCAATTGGTTTGCCAACCAAGTCAGCGAGCTTGACCACCCGATCCCGTTACTTGCCTCTTTCGAGCATAGTCGTCTTTTACGGCAAGCATGGGTTACCGAAGATCTTATCTACCCCGGATCTTCCCGGGTCCAACTATATATAATACTGACAGTATTGGACACGATGTGTTTAGAAAAAGCAAATAAACTACTGGGACCCTACGAAAAGTGGTTTCTTTATCCAGTGGACATAAGGAAAAGAGTCATCACAGATTGTATTGCTGTGAGTATGCTATGTTTCCGAACAGGTCGTTCTGTTTCGTTCCTGTGTGTGAAAACAGTTCGCGCACACACTGCTTTACTTCGTGGAAACATATCTAAAAGCATGAAAAAAGTATCCATGTGCGCCACGTGTCGACCACCCTGTGTCGTTGTAATTCAGTTTGGGCTTTTGAATTAGGACAGGCAACATCGTTCGACACAGTAGTCATTTAGTGATCGTGATAATAAGAGAAATTTAGGAATAAAAAAAACTTTGTAAATGTGAATTTAAGTACAATAGTAATTGTTGTCTGTAATTGTTGCTTGAAACTAAAATAAAACTATCGTAAATAAATTAGTGTTCTTTGCCTGTCTATTGCACTTGTAGTAATTCTGCTGACTATCCAGCATATAGACATGTGTTTGTTTGAAGATCTATGCACACAAATCAATAACATTGAGACAGCATCGAACGTGTTACGAATATAATCTGCGATAAGTTAACTTCCCAAGCTTAAAGTCCGTTTGGCCTTAAAGTTGTCACTCAAACATCTCACAAGAATTCCAAACCGTGGTTTGACGCAAACTGTAAATTAACTCGCAAACAGTATCATTAAAGCAAACGGAAGTTTGGAAAAAAAGGAAAGTGATCATAATCGGCACATATTTTCATCTGCAAACAAAAGTTACAGCAAAAATCTAAAGAAGGCAAAGAGGTCATATAAACGTAAATGTACTGAAAAGCTGCGTGAAAAATGTAAAAATCCGAAGGATTTCTGGAATATTTTAAAATCGTTTAATAGTATTAGGTGTGTTAATAATAAGAAACAGACGTTTTGGATTTTAGATATAGATATGTGTTTGGTTGAAGATCTATGTAAACAAATTAATAACACTGAGACTGATGCTGCACAGCGTCGAACGTGTTACGAATATAATCTGTGATAAGTTAATTTCCCAAGCTTAAAGTACGTTTTGCCTTAAATTTGTCACCCCAACACCTCACAAGAATTAAAAACCGTGGTTTGACGCAAACTGTATATCAACTCGCAAACAGTATCATTAAAGCAAACGGAAGTTTGGAAAAAAGGAAAGTGATCATAATCGGCAAGCAAAAGTTACAGCAAAAATCTAAAGAAATCAAACAGGTCATATGAACGTAAATGTCCTGGAAAGCTATTTGAAACAAAATGTAAAAATCCGAAGGAATTCTGGAATATTTTAAAATCTTTTAATAATATTAAGTGTGCTAATAATAAGAAACAGACGTTTTGGATTTTGGAACACCCATTTCACATATACTGAACCGCAAAAGAAACGTCACCTAAAGTAACATTGCATAAAAACTTGTCATATGAATATTTGGGTAAATTTTGGCACAGCTTTTAAAATGTAACATTACCTTGGCCGGAAAAATGAAATTTGATGATGAAAAAAACAAAGAAGATGACAATAAAACCGATCGCCCAAACGCATCACGGCAACGGCCATGGTAACCCGATGCACGTTCCGTGCAAATTGAAATGCACATGCATTCCCCAATTTCTTGCCCTATAGAAATCCAGCCAGATCAGATAACATTCATTCGTTATTGAATTGTTACCACATGCCAAGATTGACAAGAAATCAGCAAACCCTTGGCGATTGCAAGCTGGACAAACCGCCGGGCAAGCAGCCAATGCATTTCAGGTCCACGTAAGGACCATATACAGGCTCCAGCAACGGTACCAGACCAACACTACAGATGACCGACCACATAGTGGAAGACCAAGGGTCACCACCCGACGTCAGCATCGTCAGATTGTGCGACAGCGTCTTCAAGATCGCTTTGTTACTGCTGCTAAAACTGCTCGACAGACCATGGGGACACACCAGCGACACATTAGTGCGGACACCATGTGTCGACGATTGACGAGCAGACACCTCCACTCTCACAGGCCACAACGAGGACCCATTCTGACACCACGTCATCGCCGGGACCGTCTTCAGCATTGGTGTCACCAGCAGTGGAGAAGAGTCCTCTACTCAGACGAGAACCATTACTGTAATTCAACAGCAGATGGCAGAGAAAGTCTGGCGACGCCGCGGGGAACGTTATTCGGATGCTTGTGTTGTTGATATAGACTGAGATTCAAAGACGGCTGAATGACGTCCGACCAAGGCGGACAGCTGCAGTGCCTATAGCCTTCATCAACCGCCTCATTCATTCCATGTATCGACGTTGCACGGCAGTCATCAATGCAAATGGCGGACACAAGAGATACTGACTTGTGATGGCATTTCCTCAGGGACAAGTGTTGTGCTTTACTTTAAGAACTTTTGACACTTTAATTTCAACCTTGATTATCAGTTTTGCCAAGTTTCATCTTTTTAATATGTCTGAAAGTATGTTTACAGTGTTTGGACAAACTTGGTTCCTCATATATCTATCAATGGTGACGTTTCTTTTGCAGTTCAGTATATTTCACATGAAAATGCTGGATATTCGACACTGTTTTGTGTGGTAATATCATTATTTGGATGTGCAAAAACATTTTGAATAAAAGGAACCACGTTCCTTTCTTAATTAATAAAAATAAAAGAAAAAGTTGACAACGGAGGTCACTGATATACAAATAGCAACGTCATAGAACAAAATCATAGGGTGACGTAACAAACAAGAAACGTGACGCCAGTGACGTCACATAGCAATAGAATAGATAGCATCTGGTCGTTTGGCAAAAACGGACTGCTATCAAGTTACAGTGTCCTGCAGGTTTCTGATAACATTAACTTTATCCATTTTGGCTGTAACACTTGTTTTAACGTTCACTTCTATTACATAATATATTCCATTGTGAACGTTACGCCTTGCAGAAATAGAGGATAAATCACTGTGTTCTAATCGGCAGATAAATCACGAGTGTGTAGATTTTTCGGTAACAACCGAACACAGTGGTTAATCCTTTTTCTCCCATAACAATACGCCATAAAAAATCGAGCTCGTAGTTGAAGATTTCCCGTGTTTAGAAACCACTCGGGATTCCCTCCAGACTCGTTTTCGTTTTTCGTTTTCGAATATGCTCAGTAAGACAACTGCACCATAACCAGGTAAAAAGGATCTAGCGAAGACAACCCACATGAATTTTCCCGTGACAGACAAACCACTTGTTAGCATTCAATATATTTTTTGTTAACTTTTAAAAGCAGATGGAATTAACGTTCTGAGAATAAGTAATGTGAATTGATATTTGTTAATGGTTTTGGCCCATAACTTTATTTGCATTCGTCTCGCGGTGACTATCATTATCAATGCGCAACCCTTAATAGGCCCACCTTTTTGTGTATGTAAATACGTTATTCGTTTATTTGTCCGCTAGAAACAAATGTTATAAACCCAATTAAGAGGGAATTAAATATTGTCTCAAATATTGTGAAATATTGTTAACGAAAAACAAGGGCCCAAAGAACTGTCAGCAGGATCGATCAGGCAGGATTCTATAAATACCAACTCATGCAACTGATCAGCTGATTACTGCTTGGTAAATCTTCTCAAATCCATCAATGGATTGTAATATTTCCCCTTAAGAAAATTCCCCTTAAAAACTAATTTTACAGTGAATAATTTAATATGTAAAATGATGATTATTATATAACATCTTTTTATGTTTTTGTTTTGTTCCTGAACATGGTGAGCATATGTGTTTTTATTATATATAAAAAAAAACTTATTCAGTGGACAATTTTCTTTTGAACATTATATTTAACATCATGACACCAAAAATGTTACTAAATGAGTTATATCTAATTTCCCCATATTTGTGAATGACAAGAAACAATGTGAATTTGACAAGCACAATTCTTTATTGTGTGTGAAACATAAATACGTAGGATATATGTAAACAATAAATTATCATTTCAATAGTTCTACAAATATTTGCATTTTAATAGCCTTGTAATGTTACATTGTTCTTTTACGGCAACAGTTACCTCCAAACTTTTTATTTCTTATTTTGTCAGATTAGAAGTTAAGACTTACTGATAATAGGTAATTTAACATTAACGTTTTCTTCTTTTAATCAAAAAGCAAGACCCATAATAATTTTGTATTTTAGTGACCTGTTCATATATGATTTTTTTGTAAAAAGTATTTAAATTAGAATAAGACATTGGTAATGTAAAGAAATGAGGTTTATGCATACTGGGGCTCTTTATGTGTTTTGATGATATAACAATTGCATTATTAAAGAAGTGGGTTTTTTTCAGTTAACATGGTAAAAAAATAAATCTTTGGTTTAAAGAATATACTTGAGACAAACATAATTCTACATGTCTTTAATACTCTGTATTGTCTGTGAATCCTTAAAATATGTAACTGTGATATTGAGTTTCTACCTAAAACTAATCATGTGAAATTAATTTTAAGATTATTTCATCCTATCTGAAATACAAAATATTCTTTAAGATGCATAAATGTAAATCATTGTTGAAAGAAAAGAATAGTGTTTTTGAAACAAAATACCTTATAAGGTTGATTGGTGCCCATCATGTTTATCGTCATCATTTGCCTGCACACTATAAGAAATCAAAATAGTAAAGAAAAAATATAAATACATATATTACTTTTTTGAGTTTACATAGATTTAGGTATGACATAATACATTCAAGTTTAAACGTGGTGATGTTTGTTTTTTTTATAATGAGTTTCTTAATTGTCCTGAGATAGTAAGTTTAAATAATTGAAGTCTTCATGTTTAAAAAAAAGGAAATAACTATAGGCACAAAATAAATTAATTTTATTGATCTGGATAAACTCTTCCTGTTGATAGGGGAAACAACTGTTGTGGTTGCTAAACACCTTGGTCGTGAGATGTACAGTCCGTCCGGCAAACATTGATCGTTTCCTGCATTAACATTGTTTGTTTGTTTGTTTGTTTGTTGTTTAACGTCGCACTCAGCAATATTCCAGCTATATGACGGCGGTCTGTAAAATAAACTGAATCTCATACATTGGGAAGCCAAAATTCTCTGATATATCTCCACACATCACATCCCCTCTTCACCGACAAATTTTCTCTCGGTCACCAACTTTCGGAGACATCGTCACTACGGTAATGTTTTGCCAGCTGGGGATTTCCTGTACCAGACGACCTTCGGGTATCCCCGATCCGAAAATAGTGCCGTCAATTCTCAGCTTCCCCCTTCCTGATCTCCCCGAACCTGTCTGATCTCAGCTTCCCCTTCCTGACCTCCTGTACCTGCCTGATCTCACTTACCTCTTTACTAATCTCTCCCACCTGTCAGATCGCACCTTCCCCCTTCCTGATCTTCTGCACCTGTCTGATCTCACCTACCTCCTTCCCTATCTCTCCCACCTCTATGATCTCACATACCTCCTTCCTGATATCACCCCCTCTATCTGAACTCACCCACCTCATTCCTTAACTCTCAGCTCCCTCCTACATGATTTCCTCCACCTGTCTGATCTCAGCTTCCATCTTCCTGACCTCCTGCACCACCCTGATCTCACTTCCCTCCTTCCTGATCTCTCCCACCTGTCTGATCTCACCATCCCCTTCTTGATCACTCCAACCTGTCAGATGTCACCTTCCCCCATCATGATCTCCCCTCCTGTCTGATCTCACCACCCCCTTCTTGATCACTCCAACCTGTCTGATCACACCTTCCCCCATCCTGATCTCCCCTCCTGTCTGATCTCACCACCCCCTTCTTGATCACTCCAACCTGTCAGATGTCACCTTCCCCCATCATGATCTCTTCCTCCTGTCTGATCTCACCTTCCCCCTTCTTGATCTCTCCAACCTGTCTGATCTCACCCCACTCCTTCCTAATCTCCCCTCCTGTCTGATCTCACCTCACTCCTTCCTCATCTCCCCTCCTGTCTGATCTCACCTCACCCTTCCTGATCTCTCCAGTTCAACTAACTCCTTCCTGATTCCTCCTATATGTCTGATCTCAAATAACTCCTTCCTGATCTCCCTCACCTGTCTGATCTCAGCTTCCCCTTCCTGACCTCCTGCAGCTGTCTGATCTCACTTACCTCTTTACTAATCTCTCCCACCTGTCAGATCGTACCTTCCCCCTTCCTGATCTTCTGCACCTGTCTGATCTCACCTACCTCCTTCCCTATCTCCCCCACCTCTATGATCTCACATACCTCCTTCCTGATATCACCCCCTCTATCTGAACTCACCCACCTCATTCCTTAACTCTCAGCTCCCTCCTACATGATCTCCCCCACCTGTCTGATCTCAGCTTCCACCTTCCTGACCTCCTGCACCACCCTGATCTCACTTCCCTCCTTCCTGATCTCTCCCACCTGTCTGATCTCACCACCCCCTTCTTGATCACTCCAACCTGTCAGATGTCACCTTCCCCCATCATGATCTCCCCTCCTGTCTGATCTCACCACCCCCTTCTTGATCACTCTAACCTGTCAGATGTCACCTTATTCCAACATGATCTCTTCCTCCTGTCTGATCTCACCTTCCCCCATCCTGATCTCCCCCACCTGTCTGATCTCAGCTTCCACCTTCCTGACCTCCTGCACCACCCTGATCTCACTTCCCTCCTTCCTAATCTCTCCCACCTGTCTGATCTCACCACCCCCTTCTTGATCACTCCAACCTGTCAGATGTCACCTTCCCCCATCATGATCTCTCCCACCTGTCTGATCACACCTTCCCCCATCCTGATCTCCCCTCCTGTCTGATCTCACCACCCCCTTCTTGATCACTCCAACCTGTCAGATGTCACCTTCCCCCATCCTGATCTCTTCCACCTGTCTGATCACACCTTCCCCCATCCTGATCTCCCCTCCTGTCTGATCTCACCACCCCCTTCTTGATCACTCCAACCTGTCAGATGTCACCTTCCCCCATCATGATCTCCCCTCCTGTCTGATCTCACCACCCCCTTCTTGATCACTCCAACCTGTCAGATGTCACCTTCCTCCATCATGATCTCTTCCTCCTGTCTGATCTCACCTTCCCCCTTCTTGATCTCTCCAACCTGTCTGATCTCACCTCACTCCTTCCTGATCTCTCCAGCCTGTCTGATCTCACCCCACTCCTTCATCTCCCCTCCTGTCTGATCTCACCTCACTCCTTCCCCAGCAAACAATTCTACGTTGTGACAACGTTGTGACAACGTTGACATTTTGTTGCTACAACGTTGTGATGTAACGTTGTCACAACGTAAATCTGTAGACTCCCAGATTGGTTGCTACAACGTTGTGCGTAAACCAAAATACAACCAAATCAAGACGTTGTCACAACATCCATTTTTTACGTTGCTACAACGTTTATCCAAAACGTCGCGACAACGTAGGTATCGCATACATATGGCGACACTACAGCCATTGCAGCACGTTGTTGCAATGTCCATGTAGATTAACGCCCGTCTTATTCCTCATTACCTCCCAGGCAGCCAGTTTGTACCAATCTAGTTAAGACATCAGGTACCAATCTAGTTAAGACATCAGGTACCAAGCAATACATTCTGCAAACTGAATTCACTTTAACCCTATCCGTGAAACAGCAAGTCAATGAAATGCACTCTCTTTTGGCAGAGTTTGAAATACGGCCAAGATAAAAATCTAAATGTTTTAAATTACATGTACAATTTGGTTATATAATATTTATTTTCCAAAACAATTTTCAAGGCTATGTGCAAATTGTTCACAAATGTTTCAACACAATTAAAAGATATTTGATTTTCCCACGAATTTGCAAATTAAAAACCATCAAACAATAAGCCCTGCACAAATTGAAACATTTATAAATTTTCTTGGCCTTACCCCATACATTCAGCATTGAGAGCAACACTGTGACAAACAGAATAGTCTATGCATCTGATGTCCTAAGATCCATTTCCCAGCAACGAAATGACAATAGAATTCTGGTTGAGGTGACCTTTTTTTATTTATTAAATGACTAGTCAGAACTTGGGCTGAGTGGCTGAGGAGCCTTTTCAGTCCTCAAATGAAAAGTCACAGGGATGATCTTCAACTGTATCCATAGTCTCTCCTTAAGCCTTGGTAACTGAATAAAAAATGACACAAATGTTATAAAATGGCAAGGCAAGGGACATATTTCTGACATAACAAAATAATGGTTGCATTCCCCAAAATAATATTTTGATGTCTGATGTCAGTCTTTAAACAGTTAAAAACTGCTGAAAGTGCGAAGACAGTAATACCATGATGCTCTTGGATCATACATAGGCTGAAAAGCTTTTAGCACTGAATCATTGGTGTAACTTTATACCCCCGCCCTTTTAGATTGTGGGTATAATTAAATAAGAATCATCTAAATTTTAATTCTTGAAGATGTTTGTATATATTATTGCATCATACATACCTTTCTGTCAGTGATGTACTTTAAACAAATATGCTCCCACAATACTGTTTTCTCCACCTGAAAGAAAAACAGAAACCACAAAGTATCACATTTTTAAATAAACCAGTACTGTATAGATAAATCACATTTACTTAGAGTATGATGTAACTGGTGGTAGTATTGGCAAATAGTTTTATCAGTCAATAGATCAACTGTAGTTATTCCAAAGCAGTAACTTTACCTTTCTGCTGTACATCACAAACTAGTGATTCAAGTGGATATGTTGGCCAAGTTTCTAAAACCTTATTTGAAAAATATATACATAAATGAAAAATATATATTGCCAAATAAAATAAATAGTTCCCATATTTGAAGCATGAATGTTGAATATGAATTATGAATAGAAGTGTTAACACTTTGGGGTATTTATCCTAATTAAAATTGTGATTATTTGTTTTAATACTAACATTAATATGCCAGGATATTTATATAGAATCTATGTTCTAATATTTACAAAGATAGAAACATGGGAAAATTAACAAAATGCAATAGCTTATACAATACCAGACGAAGTTGAAACAGCTCTGTAAATAATTATTGAAATTTATTTGTTACTACGTTTATTAACATAATACAGTTCAATATCGTTAAATATAATTCTGTAGACCTAGTATGGTAGCCTACGTGGCAACATATGGAGATCGAAAACCGAACGAATAGGGTTGCTATCAATTCCATTGTATGTTTCATTGGTGCACATTGGCTACACCTATCTCACCTTAATAATCCACAAACAATGACCAACTCACTGACAATATATGGTGATATTTATCTTTTGACTATCGACTAGCTTATCATCACCGATATGAAAATACCGCAAACACCCCGTTATAGCGCGCGACGAGAGACTCGTTTTACTTTGCTCGTTTTCATTAGAAGGGAGTCGGACATAGATCTAGTTATCGGAAAATGATGAATTGATTCTTTTTTGGAAATAATAAAAATACACCATGATAAGAGCCTTGCTAAAATAAAATGTATAGACAGCACCAACAACCTGATGGTCCACATTTAGGCTACTTCAGTCAGTGCTTATTAGGCCTTTTCGGAAACAGCAAGTATGTTTCTATCTCTTCCCGAAAATACAATTTTTCATAACATCATTGAGCGCATTAAGACTAAGGCTATAACTAGTAGCCTACAGAGAGTCGATCTGAAAATACTTCCATTGTTTTGATTCCCTCTCTTCGCTGTATAAGAGAAATCTACTAAACCTTTCCCATGGCCTGAATGAGCCACATTGTTTCACAAAAATCAAAGTCCGAAGATTAGTACAAGTAAACTTTGAATGGTAATGATTTCCGAAATAACACGGAAATGGCGATAACTGTCGGTGGTCAGTAGGCGATGCATAAGTTAGGCCTATTTAGGCCTATTTAGGCCTACAGACCTACACGTTTACGATCGAAACCCGAACATAATATGACGGCCACAAAACGCCGCCAGACTGAATTCTGGTCAAACATATAGGCTACTGCTTGCCCTTGGTAATTACCCTTGGTATCCATAAAATAATAACATGGAAAAAAGTCTTGGGCCTCCTTCACCTCTATATATACATTATGTTCTGTGTATCAAATATTAATATCAACACTGACGCTCAGTGAAAGTGACCGGCAAACTGCATTCTAAACCCTGCCACTGCTGAATAATACGATACATTTAAATCATTTGACGATCTGCATGTACAGAAATATATCAACAAGCGGAGGCTGCTTCTGAAAAATTAACTTACCTCATCCGAATTAACAGATCATCTGTCCAGTTCCAGTTGCTGCACAATCTCTTGGTTGTAGACTTCTAATATGTCTAGAGCGAGCTTGAACTAAGATGGCTGGTGACAACAAATCTTCCGCGACAATGTGACGTCATTCTGACGTCACTTCACGAGGCAACAGGCTAAACTTTTCTGCAGTCGCTCTCACGCCGCTAAAAATGGGCGCAATTGTTTTTAACTGTACTATTACCTGTGACAACATTTAGTAGACAGATAACATCGTTATAGATATATATGTTTAAAAAAAATAAAACTAAGAGATAGTAGATCTACGAATGGTTTCGAAAACATCATTTGCAAAAAGTGTTGTAATGTCCAAAGCACAACGTTATCACAATGTTAATTTGCAACGTTGTTGTTACGTTGTGGAATAACGTTGTCATAGAGATACGCAATTACGTTCTGGAAATTTTAGTATTAAGAGATGAAAATTTAAATGCCGAATATATAGAAAGGTAATGCATTACTGCCTTGGTATTCTGACAAATTCATGTTGATTTTGATAAAGCAGTTCTATTCCTTTATGACTATCGAGAAGGAAACTCTATAACGTTTCACCGACGTTTCAGAAACGTAGCTACAAAACGTTGTGTGATGTCCAATGCACAACGTTTTCACAACGTGAATGTGCAACGTTGTTATAACGTTGTGAAATAACGTTGCACGTTGACGTTATAACAACGTTGTGACAACGTAATATCACGACGTTACCAATCCACAACCTTTCCACAACGTTGTGACAACGTCGTGTGTTAGCTGGGTCCTGATCTCCCCTCCTGTCTGATCTCACCTCACTCCTTCCTCATCTCCCCTCCTGTCTGATCTCACCTCACTCCGTCCTGATCTCTCCAGTTCAACTAACTCCTTCCTGATTCCTCCTATCTGTCTGATCTCAAATAACTCCTTCCTGATCTCCCCCACCTGTCTGATCTCAGCTTCCACCTTCCTGACCTCCTGCACCACCCTGATCTCACCTACCTCCTTCCCTATCTCTCCCACATCTATGATCTCACATACCTCCTTCCTGATATCACCCCCTCTATCTGAACTCACCCACCTCATTCCTTAACTCTCAGCTCCCTCCTACATGATCTCCCCACCTGTCTGATCTCAGCTTCCACCTTCCTGACATCCTGCACCACCCTGATCTCACTTCCCTCCTTCCTGATCTCTCCCACCTGTCTGATCTCACCACCCCCTCCTTGATCACTCCAACCTGTCAGATGTCACCTTCCCCCCATCATGATCTCCCCTCCTGTCTGATCTCACCACCCCCTTCTTGATCACTCCAACCTGTCAGATGTCACCTTCCTCCATCATGATCTCTTCCTCCTGTCTGATCTCACCTTCCCCCTTCTTGATCTCTCCAACCTGTCTGATCTCACCTCACTCCTTCCTGATCTCTCCAGCCTGTCTGATCTCACCCCACTCCTTCCTGATCACCCCTCCTGTCTGATCTCACCTCACTCCTTCCTGATCTCCCCTCCTGTCTGATCTCACCTCACTCCTTCCTGATCTCCCCTCCTGTCTGATCTCACCTCACTCTGTCCTGATCTCTCCAGTTCAACTAACTCCTTCCTGATTCCTCCTATCTGTCTGATCTCAAATAACTCCTTCCTGATCTCACCCACCTGTCTGATCACACCTTCCCCCATCCTGATCTCCTCTCCTGTCTGATCTCACCACCCCCTTCTTGATCTCTCCAACCTGTCAGATGTCACCTTCCCCCATCATGATCTCTCCAACCTGTCTGATCTCACCTCACTCCTTCCTGATCTCCCCTCCTGTCTGATCTCACCTCACTCCTTCCTGATTCCTCCTATATGTCTGATCTCAAATAACTCCTTCCTGATCTCCCCCACCTGTCTGATCTCAGCTTTCACCTACCTGATCTCCCCAACCTGTCTGATCTCACTTCCCTCCTTCCTGATCTCCTGCACCTGTCTGATCTCAGTTTCTCCCTTCCTGACCTCTCCAACCTGTCTGATCTCACTTCCATCCTTCCTGATCTCCTGCACCTGTCTGATCTGACCTCCCTCCTACCTGCTCTCTCCTACCTGTCTGATCTCAACTTCCCCCTTCCTGGTCTCTCCCACCTGTCTGATCTCACTTCACTCCTTCCTGATCTCCTGCACCTGTCTGATCTCAGTTTCTCCCTTCCTGACCTCTCCACCTGTCTTATATCACTGCCGTCCTTCCTCATCTCTCCCACCTGTCAGATCGTACCTTCCCCCTTCCTGATCTTCTGCACCTGTCTGATCTCACCTACCTCCTTCCCTATCTCTCCCACCTCTATGATCTCACATACCTCCTTCCTGATATCACCCCCTCTATCTGAACTCACCCACCTCATTCCTTAACTCTCAGCTCCCTCCTACATGATCTCCCCCACCTGTCTGATCTCAGCTTCCACCTTCCTGACCTCCTGCACCACCCTGATCTCACTTCCCTCCTTCCTGATCTCTCCCACCTGTCTGATCTCACCATCCCCTTCTTGATCACTCCAACCTGTCACATGTCACCTTCCCCCATCATGATCTCCCCTCCTGTCTGATCTCACCACCCCCTTCTTGATCTCTCCAACCTGTCTGATCTCACCTCACTCCTTCCTGATCTCTCCAGCCTGTCTGATCTCATCCCACTCCTTCCTGATCTCCCCTCCTGTCTGATCTCACCTCACTCCTTCCTCATCTCCCCTCCTGTCTGATCTCACCTCACTCCTTCCTCATCTCCCCTCCTGTCTGATCTCACCTCACTCCGTCCTGATCTCTCCAGTTCAACTAACTCCTTCCTGATTCCTCCTATCTGTCTGATCTCAAATAACTCCTTCCTGATCTCCCCCACCTGTCTGATCTCAGCTTCCACCTTCCTGACCTCCTGCACCACCCTGATCTCACCCCCTCCTTCCTGATCTCACCCACCTGTCTGATCACACCTTCCCCCATCCTGATCTCCCCTCCTGTCTGATCTCACCACCCCCTTCTTGATCTCTCCAACCTGTCAGATGTCACCTTCCCCCATCATGATCTCTCCAACCTGTCTGATCTCACCTCACTCCCTCCTGATCTCCCCTCCTGTCTGATCTCACCTCACTCCTTCCTGATTCCTCCTATATGTCTGATCTCAAATAACTCCTTCCTGATCTCCCCCACCTGTCTGATCTCAGCTTTCACCTACCTGATCTCCCCAACCTGTCTGATCTCACTTCCCTCCTTCCTGATCTCCTGCACCTGTCTGATCTCAGTTTCTCCCTTCCTGACCTCTCCAACCTGTCTGATCTCACTTTCATCCTTCCTGATCTCCTGCACCTGTCTGATCTGACCTCCCTCCTACCTGCTCTCTCCTACCTGTCTGATCGTACCTTCCCCCTTTCTGATCTTCTGCACCTGTCTGATCTCACCTACCTCCTTCCCTATCTCTCCCACCTCTATGATCTCACATACCTCCTTCCTGATATCACCCCCTCTATCTGAACTCACCCACCTCATTCCTTAACTCTCAGCTCCCTCCTACATGATCTCCCCCACCTGTCTGATCTCAGCTTCCACCTTCCTGACATCCTGCACCACCCTGATCTCACTTCCCTCCTTCCTGATCTCTCCCACCTGTCTGATCTCACCATCCCCTTCTTGATCACTCCAACCTGTCAGATGTCACCTTCCCCCCATCATGATCTCCCCTCCTGTCTAATCTCACCACCCCCTTCTTGATCTCTCCAACCTGTCTGATCTCACCTCACTCCTTCCTGATCTCTCCAGCCTGTCTGATCTCATCCCACTCCTTCCTGATCTCCCCTCCTGTCTGATCTCACCTCACTCCTTCCTGATCTCCCCTCCTGTCTGATCTCACCTCACTCCTTCCTCATCTCCCCTCCTGTCTGATCTCACCTCACTCCGTCCTGATCTCTCCAGTTCAACTAACTCCTTCCTGATTCCTCCTATCTGTCTGATCTCAAATAACTCCTTCCTGATCTCCCCCACCTGTCTGATCTCAGCTTCCACCTTCCTGACCTCCTGCACCACCCTGATCTCACTTCCCTCCTTCCTGATCTCACCCACCTGTCTGATCACACCTTCCCCCATCCTGATCTCCCCTCCTGTCTGATCTCACCACCCCCTTCTTGATCTCTCCAACCTGTCAGATGTCACCTTCCCCCATCATGATCTCTCCAACCTGTCTGATCTCACCTCACTCCCTCCTGATCTCCCCTCCTGTCTGATCTCACCTCACTCCTTCCTGATTCCTCCTATATGTCTGATCTCAAATAACTCCTTCCTGACCTCCCCCACCTGTCTGATCTCAGCTTTCACCTACCTGATCTCCCCAACCTGTCTGATCTCACTTCCCTCCTTCCTGATCTCCTGCACCTGTCTGATCTCAGTTTCTCCCTTCCTGACCTCTCCAACCTGTCTGATCTCACTTCCATCCTTCCTGATCTCCTGCACCTGTCTGATCTGACCTCCCTCCTACCTGCTCTCTCCTACCTGTCTGATCTCAACTTCCCCCTTCCTGGTCTCTCCCACCTGTCTGATCTCACTTCACTCCTTCCTCATCTCCTGCACCTGTCTGATCTCAGTTTCTCCCTCCCTGACCTCTCCCACCTGTCTTATATCACTGCCGTCCTTCCTCATCTCCTCCAACTGTCTGATCTCACCTAACTCCTGCCTGATCACCTACGCATGTCTAACCTCACCTTCCCCCTTCCAGATCCCTCCCACTTGTCTGATCTCAGCTTCCCCCTTCTTGATCTTTACCACCTGTTTGATCTCACCTATTTCCTTCTTGATCTGTCCCACCTGTCTGATCTCAACTAACGCCTTCCTGATCTCTCCCACCTGTCTGATCTCAGCGTTCACCTTCCTGATCTACCCCACCTATCTAATCTCATCTAACTCCTTCCTGATCTCACCCGACTGTCTGATCTCACCTTCCCCCTTCCTGGTCCCTCCACATGTCTGATCTGACCTACCTCCTTCCCTCTCTTTCCAACCTGTCTGAAGTCACCTTCCCCCATCCTGATCTCTCCCTCCTGTCTGATCTCACCTTCTCCCTTCTTCATCTCTCCGAACCTTCTGATCTCAACTAACTCCTTTCTGATGCCTCCCATCTGTCTGATCTCAACTAACTCCTTCCTGATTCCTCCCATCTGTCTGATCCCAGCTAACTCCTTCCTGATCTCTCCCACCTGTCTGAGGTCAGCTTTGACCCTTCTAGATCTCTCCCACCTGCCTGATCTCACCTTCCCCCTTCCTGAACTCCTGCACCTGTTTGAACTCACATACCTCCTTACTGATCTCTCCCACCTGCCTGATCTCACCTTCCCCCTTCCTGAACTCCTGCACCTGTTTGAACTCACATACCTCCTTACTGATCTCTCCCACCTGCCTGATCTCACCTTCCCCCTTCCTGAACTCCTGCACCTGTTTGAACTCACATACCTCCTTACTGATCTCTCCCACCTGCCTGATCTCACCTTCCCCCTTCCTGAACTCCTGCACCTGTTTGAACTCACATACCTCCTTACTGATCTCTCCCACCTGCCTGATCTCACCTTCCCCCTTCCTGAACTCCTGCACCTGTTTGAACTCACATACCTCCTTACTGATCTCTCCCACCTGCCTGATCTCACCTTCCCCCTTCCTGAACTCCTGCACCTGTTTGAACTCACATACCTCCTTACTGATCTCTCCCACCTGTTTGAACTCACATATCTCCTTCCTGAACTCCTGCACCTGTCTGAACTCACATACCTCCTTACTGATCTCTCCCACCTGTTTGAACTCACATACCTCCTTCCTGAACTCCTGCACCTGTCTAAACTCACATACCTCCTTCATGAACTCCTGCACCTGTTTGAACTCACATACCTCCTTACTGATCTCTCCCACCTGCCTGATCTCACCTTCCCCCTTCCTGAACTCCTGCACCTGTTTGAACTCACATACCTCCTTACTGATCTCTCCCACCTGCCTGATCTCACCTTCCCCCTTCCTGAACTCCTGCACCTGTTTGAACTCACATACCTCCTTACTGATCTCTCCCACCTGTTTGAACTCATATACCTCCTTCCTGAACTCCTGCACCTGTCTGAACTCACATACCTCCTTACTGATCTCTCCCACCTGTTTGAACTCACATACCTCCTTCCTGAACTCCTGCACCTGTCTAAACTCACATACCTCCTTCCTGAACTCCTGCACCTGTCTGAACTCACATACCTCCTTACTGATCTCTCCCACCTGTTTGAACTCACATACCTCCTTACTGATCTCTCCCACCTGCCTGATCTCACCTTCCCCCTTCCTGAACTCCTGCACCTGTTTGAACTCACATACCTCCTTACTGATCTCTCCCACCTGTTTGAACTCACATACCTCCTTACTGATCTCTCCCACCTGTTTGATCTCACTTTCCTCCTACCTGCTCTCTCCAATCTGTCTGATCTCAACTAACACATTCCTGATTCCTCCAACCTGTCTGATCACACCTTCTCGAATCCTGATCTCCTTCACCTGATCTCACCTTCCCACTTCTTGATTCCTCCCACCTGTCTGATCTCACCTAATTCCTTTCTGATCTCCTGCACCTGTCTCATCTCACCTAACTCCTTTCTGATCTCCTGCACCAGTCTGATCTCACCCTCCCCCTTCCCGATCCCTCCGATCTGTCTGACCTGACCTACCTACTATTTGCTCTCTCCTACCCGGCACTCATGAAGAGCAACCTCCTCGTGGTGAGTGCTGGGTAACGCTTATAGCTCTTCCCCGTGTGGAACCGGGGCACAATATCACACAGCACCCCAATGCTGGTCGTAAAGGGCGACCAAAGTGGGCAGCCCGTTTGCCATGGGTTGCGTCCCTGTGTCGGCGGAGGACGGCAGTCTGATGGTTGGGGGAACTGGTTCCATAGCGTTCCTTTGCTCAATACACCACTTCGACCCTTACTTCGCCTAGACGGGTGGTAGGATGGGACCGGTCCTATCAATCGACTGGTCATGCCAAGCTGATCACTGATCACGATACCGAAATTCGACCGTCCAAACACGTTGACTGGCCACGTTTCCTGGTTATTGAGACTCCCGACAAGACGCCTCTTGAACCCGTTTGCAATATCTAGGGGTATTCAAGGAATCGCAGGAGAGGTAAAAAACATCAAAAGATTGCGATCAGGTGCTATCCTCATAGAATGTAACAAAGAATCACAATCTTCAAACCTCTTGTCAATAGATACGTTTGTTGGAGTCCCTGTTTTGATCTCACATGACACTGAACACCAGCAAAGCTATCGAGAGACAGGGATCGATAATTCAGTGACATGGATGTAACTGATATTGTTTCCGAAATGGGGGATCAAGGAGTCATCTATGTTAAAAGGTTCACGACCCGCAAGAATAACGAAACTCAACCAACCAAAACTTACCTCTTTTTGTTTTTCTTCTCCGACAGCTCCAAAATCTATAAAGGCAGGTTACTGCAACATAAACGTTGATACTTACATCCTAAACCCTTTGCGATGTTTCAAATGCCAAAAATATGGCCATGGCGTTAACACCTGTACCTCTTCTGTTGCATGTGCTCACTGCAGTGAGAATAATACAGATGTAACAGAAGACTGTGACAGCAGCTTCAAAAAATGTACAAACTGTTCAGGAAACCAATCTTCATTCTCAAAAGACTGTCCAATCTGGAAGCAACAGATGGAGATAGACAAAATTAAATTCACCCGAAACCTGAGTTTTGCTGAAGTAAAAAAACGTATGCCTCCGCAACCAGAACACCAGCCGAATCAAACAGACAAATATCTACTTTATCAGTAACCAAACAATCAGTGCCAAACAGACCTAACATGGGTTAACTCAGATCATCCTGAAGTCTTCTCGACTGAACAGTCCACTCAGACTGTAGAACTATCTCAAGGTGACTCACAATTATCTTGTATCTCTCCGGACCAATCATAATCCTCAGTCAGCTCCACAACCTCAAACCAAAGTGAAACAAGTTGCTACAAGCAAAGTCAAACATACAACGGGATCATCAAGAAAATATCAAAGTGGCAGACCCTCAAAAGGATCGAAGAACCAGATCCAAATATGTAACAAATTTGAATCCCCTGAAGACAAAGACGTGTCCGAAAGCATCCAACATAGGGCACACAGCTTGTCGCCCTCAAAGAAAGTACGGGGGAGATCTCCCGTCAACCCACCGAAGAGATAGTGTCTTCAAATAACATATTACAGTGGAATTGTAGAGGACTGAAGACCAATTTTAATGAATTACATCTGTTGATCCAGGATTTTAAATCATCAGCGATCTGCTTACAAGAAACATTTCTGAAGCAGACGGATAACTTCAACTCACCCCAGTTCAATGCATATCATAGTTTTTCCCCTCCAGGTGATATGGCAAGTGGAGGCTCTTCAATCATCGTTAGCTATAGGTGTCATCCATAGCCCTGTTATACTCGGAACTAATCTACAAACAGTTGCAGTTGGACTTACTTTGAACGTTGCTTTTACTCTGTGTTCACTATATATTCCGCCTTCATCAGCTCTCCAGCAGTCTCATCTTCCAGCTCTATATGATAAACTCCCTAAACCCTGTGTAATCATGGGTGATCTAAATGGCCACAACCCACTCTGGGGTGGTACATACTCTAACAATAAAGGTAAAATAAACGAAGAGTTCCTCACTAATAATAACCTGTGCATATTTAATGATGATTCCAACACTTACCTACATCCTGCAACTGGCACCTACTCTGCTCTAGATTTATCTATAACTCAGGCCAATCTACTCAACGAATTTGAATGGTCATCTTTGTGGAAGTGACCATTTCCCAACTATCATTAAAGCAATCAATAGATGGAATTTTACAAAGGCTAACTGGACTATTTAAATCATTATCCACACATAAGCTTATTCCTGAGTGTTTCAGTGATGTTGCTGATCCTATTCAGGTTTCTTCCGACGATTTAAAAGAAATTGCTGATGAATGTATACCAAAGTCCTCTACAAATCCACATATACGTAAACCATGGTTTAACACCGATTGTAAACAAGCTAGGAAAGCTAGAAAAAAAAGGCAGAGAAATATTTCCGCCATCACCCAACTGTCCAAAATCTAAATAAATTTAAAATTTTAAATGCAAAAGTTCGTCGCACTTTCAAACAAAATAAACGCCAATCTTGGCGCAATTATGTATCTAAAATATATTCCCTAACACCGATGTCTAAAGTTTGGAATATGATACAAAGGATTAAAGGTAAAGGCTAAAAATCTAGTGTTCACCATCTTAAAGAAGGTGACACATAAGTACTTGATAAATGTGATATAGCCAATAAATTAGGAGAAACATTAGCTAAACATTCATCCCCATCAAATTATACCCCCAAATTTCAGAAATTTAAAGATCAACAAGAAAAAAAGGAAATTAATTTTAACAGTGATAATGGTGAGGATTATAATGAAATATTTTCCATTCATGAGCTGCATACCGCCTTAGGACAAGCTCATGATACTGCTACTGGTGCAGATAATATCCATTATCAGTTACTAAAACATTTACCTGATTCATGTTTAGAGACATTGTTGACTATATTTGATCATATCTGGACAACGGGTGATTTCCCTTCATCGTGGCGAAATGCTGTCATAATTCCAATACCAAAACCATGGCCGTGATCACACTGATCCAACAAATTATAGGCCAAAATCACTTACTACCTGTGTTTGCAGGACAATGGAACGTATGGTCAACAACAGACTTACATGGTCCTTGGAAACAAATAACATTATAACAAATATTCAATGCGGTTGTAGGAAAAACAGAAGTACCATTGGCCATTTGGTTAGATTAGAGACATATGTGAAAAATGCTCTAATAAATAAACAACAATTTGTAAATCCACAGGTGGATCTTACATTATCTAAACTAAAGAAATCTGACACGAACCACAATATACAATACAATACATCTACAATATCAACAGGAATATAATCAGTTTAGAGGCGAATATAACACTTACGAATCAATATTTACAGATGGATCCAAGGATGGAGGTGCTGTTGCCAGCGCAACCATCACTGGATCCAGAAGTATATCAACCAGATTACCAGATGACTCCTCAATTTTTACAGCAGAATCAAATGCCATATTAACTGCTCTAAACTATATCAATAGCCAGTCTAAACATAAAGAATTTATCATTTTTTCAGACTCATTGTCCTGTCTTCAAGCAATAAAAAATATGTCGTGTCAGCATCCAGTTTTACTTGAAATAATTGAATTACACAATAATCTTGCAACTGACCAATACGACATCGTCTTTTGTTGGTTACCCAGCCATGTTGGGATCGTTGGTAACACTTTGGCTGCTGCTGCTACTAAGGCAGCACTCAACAAATCTGTGACACCACTTCTCATACCCTACAATGATTACAAACCTGTCATTAGATGTTACATCGGAGATCTAATGCAGCAGAAGTGGGACAACAAGTGGGTATAAATAAATTACATGCAATATAAGCAAATATGTTATACCTACTTGGTTTGTCAGTCCAGATTTGAAGAGGTCGTATTAAGACGATGTCGTATTGGCCATTGTCGATATGCTCCTGAATATTTACTAAAAGGTGAGGCTTCCTCCATTCTGCATCCCTTGTGATGAAAGAATCACGGTCAAGCATGTCCTGCTTGACTGTGTTGATTTTTCCATCCCAAGCGTTAAATATTTCAAGGTTAAATCTATTAAGGATCTTTTTAACACTATTAGTTTTCATTTAATTCTTGACTTTTTAAAACAAATTGAATAAAATCATAAATTTTGATTGAAATGTTTTGTAAATAAATAGATTCATTTTAAAATTGGCTGAATAAATCAATAACTGAGATTGTTAGTGGCTATATCCTTGTAGGGGGTTAAAGTAGTGTAAAATGATTGTCCCCCTGAGAGGGTATGTAAGACCACGTCTTTCAAAGTATATTTATTTGTACCACACTTTTAATCGTAGCATATGTGTTTTTTTAATGTTAGCTAACTTTATCAATAATCGCCAATAGCTGAAGGGATGATGTCAATCCGGCTTGGGTCCATGCTGGTAGCATACGTACTGTAAGTCCCCATGGACCCTATCATTGTGATCTCTCTTCAGTGGCTGGCGATCAATAGCTCATTTTTATATTATATTGTTTCGTATGATGTTATATTTTTATTGCTATCTACTAGTTTTAGATAAAATCTGTGATAAATCGAGTTATTTGACTGTCCATCGTTGACAGGGTTTTATTCAGTCTAAAGATAGGTATTATAAATGTACTGATATGGCTGAAATACGGCCGATGTGACGTTAAATATTAACTCACTCACTCACTCTCTACTACCTGTCTGATCTCAGCTTCCCCCTTCTTGATCTGCCCCACCTGTCTGATCTCAACTAACGCCTTCCTGATCTCTCCCACCTGTCTGATGTCCCCCTTCTTGATCTCTCCCACCTGTCTGATCTCAGCTTCCCCCTTCGTAATCTCCTGCACCTGTCTGATCTCACTTACCCCCTTCTTGATCTCTCCCACCTGTCTGATCTCAGCTTCCCCTTTCTTGATCTGTCCCACCTGTCTGATGTCCCCCTTCTTGATCTCTCCCACCTGTCTGATCTCAGCTTCCCCCTTCTTGATCTGTCCCACCTGTCTGATCTCAACTAACGCCTTCCTGATCTGTCCCACCTGTCTGATGTCCCCCTTCTTGATCTCTCCCATCTGTCTAATCTCAGCTTCCCCCTTCGTAATCTCCTGCACCTGTCTGATCTCACCTTCCCCCTTCCTGGTCCCTCCCACCTGTCTGATCTGACCTACCTCCTTCGCTCTCTTTCCAACCTGTCTGATGTCACACCTTCCCCAATCCTAATCTCCCCCACCTGTCTCACATTCCCACTTCTTGATTCCTCCCACCTGTCTGATGATAGCTTCCCCTTCGAGATCTCCCCCACCTGACTCATCGCACCTTCCCCCTATCGGATCTCCCCCACCTGTCTGATCTCACCTAACTCCTTCAACATCTCCTGCACCTGTCTGATCTCACCTAACTCCTTCCTGATCTCCCCCACATGACTGATCTCACCTAACTCCTATCTGCTCTCTCCAACCTGTCTGATTTCACCTTCCCCCTTCCCGATCCCTCCGATCTGTCTGGCCTGACCTACCTCCTACCTGATCTCTCCCACCTGTCTGATCTCACTTACCTCCTTCCTGATCTCCTCCACGTGTCTGATCTCACCTAACTCCTTCCTGATCTCCCCCACATGACTGATCTCACTTAACTCCTTCCTGATCACCCTCCCGTGTCTGATCTCACAATCCTCGATCCTGATCTCTCCGGCCTATCTGTCTCAGCTTCCCCCTTCCTCATCTCCTACACCTGTCTGATCTCACTTCCCTCCTTCCTGATCTCCCCCACCTGTCTGATCAAACCTACTACCGTCCTGATCTCCCCTACCTGTCTAATCTCACCTAACTCCTACCTGCTCTCTCCAACCTGTCTGATCTTTGCTTCTCCCTTCTTGATCTCTCCCACCTGTCTGACCTCAGCTTCCCCCTTCCTGATCTCCCCCACCTGTCTCATCGCAACCTTCCTCCTTACTTCCTTCCTGATCTCCTCCACGTGTCTGATCTAACCTAACTCCTTCCTGATCTCTCCCACTTGTCTGATCTCAGCTTCCTCCTTCCTGATCTCCTACACCTGTCTCATCTCACTTGCCTCCTTCCTGATCCCTCCAAACAATACGATCTCACTAACCTCCTTCCTGATCTATCCCACCTGTCTGATCTCACCTAACTCCTTCCTGATCTCCCCCACCTGTCTCATCTCACCTTCCCGCTTCCTGATCCCTTGCACCTGTCTGATCTCCCCTACCTCCTTCCAGATTTCCCTTCGTCCTCTATTTGAACTCTTTTACCTCATTCCTTAAACTCTCAGCTCCCTCCTTCCTGATCACCCTCACCTGTCTGATCTCACTTCCCTCCATCCTGATCTCTCCCGCCTGTCTGATCAGTTATGACCTGCCTCCTTCCTGATCTCCCCCACCTGTCTGATCTCCCCATCTCCTTCCTGATCTCCCTCCCCCCTCTATCTGAACTCACCTACCCCCTTCCTACTGCAAAAGACAAACCCTTGTCCAGAATCGTTCCTTGTGTATGACACACGTCTCACTGGAATTATATTATATCATGTTACAATGGAATGGAGAACGACACGTGCATCCATGCATAATAGGTCTTCGTGCTAACTAACGGGATCGGGTGGTCAGGCTCGCTGACTTGGTTGGTGCATGCAATCTTATCCCATTTGCGTAGATTGATGGTCATAATGTCAATCACTGGATTGTCTGTTCACGATTATTTACACACAACCGTAAAACTGGAAAATTACGGCGTTGAACAACCAACAAACACACAGCACGTTCATACATGACAACAGAACATCATGTTTAGCATGTACACAAGAATAGTTTGTACTCGCTGTTCGACCCATGGTACATTATCTGATACAATGTACAACTTCTTTACTCTAGAATTCTATAAAGGTTGAATTACTTGAACTTATACACATTCAGTTGTTTTTTCCTCTCAATTCTCTATTCTAATCGCTAACATGGCACTAATTTCATATGGTGATACATCGCATGATAACAACAACCAATAATTGTGCAGAACACCACAAATCTTTGGAATCCTGGAAGGGCGTCTGGTTGTGCTGGACCCCATGACCACATTGAATTCTTCTGTGGTAGCTGATACAACGGTGCTAGTACAGCTGATAAATTATTCAAACACCTGCCATAGTAGTTGAGCATTCCGAGATAACTCTTTAATTCCGTCACTGAAGTTGGTTATGGAGCCTCCTTGATAGCTTGATCTGCTACTGGATGTGTGCCTTCTTTGTCTATTCTATATCCCATCTAAACAACCTCTTTCACTTGGAATATAATTTCTTCCTCTTCAGACAAAGACCTGAGTAGCGAGCCTCTGTAACAGTTCACAAAGTTTCTCAATGTTCTTTGCGAGAACATTCAGTTACAAGGGTATCGGCAATTCACACCAACACTCTTGGAAGACCTTGAAGTAAATTCTCAATTCTTCGTTGGGATATTCCTTGAGCAGACGAAACGCTATACTGTAACCTGTTATACGTATACATATGTCTTCGGTAAGTGTTGATGATGTGATACTTCTATTCTATTCTATTCTACTAACTTGATCTGTTGATAGACTTGATTCAAGTCCAACTTTTTGAATTCTTCACCCCCACCTTGTACGGCGTAAAGATCAATTGTACCTTCTGCTAGAAGTGTGTCTAATTCTTCTCATTTTTTCTCCTTGAGAGCATAAGGCGCTGGACGAGACTACTTCCTAGCTCATCGTCGCCAATTTGTAGTATCTCAACTCTTCATAATGAACAGAAACATGTCTTGTTTAAACATAGTTTATTCTCTCAGAATTCTCGAGTCAGTGTTTAATCACGTTAAACATGGTCGCCTGAGAGACGCGATCACCATCTTCCCGAGGCAAGAGAGTTATAACTGACTATAAAAGTCCAGTTTCCACCCTTGCCGAACTAGGCTGGTATTGTGGAGTTACTTGGCTGGACTAACGAGTCTATGCATAGTCCAATCAAAATCGCGCAACGAAATCGAAATCCGGTTCGTAAACTGTCGTGCAGATTTCGGTTGATTGCAGGATTTCCAAAGCATGTGCACTGCCAACTCGATGTCAACAGATATTTTCCAAATCTTTTCATGTTTTTAATCAAGGTGCTCACGTGATTTCATGTATTTCGCGATGTAAGACCCGTTTTATCACAATATAGACCTTGATTATCGATCAGATCGTCTTGACTGGGAGCCACTGTTTTGTTTGAAGAAAATGTAAGCGATATGAGAGGTGGAATCTGATTGGTCTATAGGAGAGGCTTAGAAAGGACATAACTCGTAATAGCCACTGGTGGCGCTACGATAGAACCAGGAATTCCAGCCTAGTTCAGCAAGGGTGGAAACTGGACTTTTATAGTCAGTTAACTCTCTTGCCTCGGGAAGATGCGCGATCACTGACTGACTGAGCTTTGGGGATTTTACGTGCGCTTTCCGACTGTAAGCGTATGTATACATGTCGCACACGCGATCAGGCATGCGTCTTTTTATATAGTGCAGAGAAAGCTATACTTTCACACCCATGAGTCCGAACGAGATAGTCTCGAACAAATAGCTCTTATACGATACATTATAGCTGGTCACATGATACTCCAAAATAAATCCCCGAAAACAACAATGTTGTTCCTACATGTTTCTTTCACTTCTAAAGGATTATATCACCGGCTTGCAGTTAACAGTTGGGATGTTCATCACAAAATACTTTCTTCAGGGGGTGGTCGGGTAGCACCATACCCGTGCTCGTGGGTTTCACTGAAGTGGTAAACGTCTGAGATCTGCATCATTTCGGGCTTTCCTCCCACATTAAGCTGACACGCCGCGGTATAACTGTAATAATGTTAAAAGCGGCGTTAAACCCAGCTCACTCATTCATTCTTCTATCAACCATTTGTTCACGTTTCGAAAATTTAAAAGAAAGATAAGGATACTCACTCTCCTACACAGAGTTCCATGCGGCCGGCAGCCAGCCAGCATAGTACCTCTGCCACAGGGCAGCGCCATGTGACGATTCGTCACATCTTTCACAGTCCATTCAAGATATTGCATATGCTTTTCATCCGTTTCATGTTTGACAAGTCTACACATTTTCATAAACAAATGTCAAAGAATGGTTACGGTTCATTACGAAAGTATCCTAATACGTGAAAATCTACTTCTTTTTTGCGTAGTTAGCCTTTGTTTACATTGGTTGTACGGCTCCACGTGCTGTCATCGAAGCCCAACGGAGAGCTAGCGATACGGACACTCTGATGTATAAATGCATCTCACTGTCGCAGTTATAGTAGCACATCTATATAATTATGCAAAACAATATGTAAAGCGCCCCCAAATACTTGCATTAGTCCGTTCTATACTGATTTCTGAAAAAGCACGTTTGTTTACAAACAAGAGGAAAGTCCGGTCACGTGATATGCAATTTATCCTGTGACAGTGGTGTTATGCGGAGTCACCACTATATGAACTCACCTACTCCCTTCCTACTGCAAAAGACAAACCCTTGTCCAGAATCGTTCCTTGTGTATGAGAAACGTCTCACTGGAATTATATTATATCATGTTACAATGGAATGGAGAACGACACGTGCATCCATGCATAATAGGTCTTCGTGCTAACTAACGGGATCGGGTGGTCAGGCTCACTGACTTGGTTGGTGCATGCAATCTTATCCCATTTGCGTAGATTGATGGTCATAATGTCAATCACTGGATTGTCTGTTCACGATTATTTACACACAACCGTAAAACTGGAAAATTACGGCGTTGAACAACCAACAAACACACAGCACGTTCATACATGACAACAGAACATCATGTTTAGCATGTACACAAGAATAGTTTGTACTCGCTGTTCGACCCATGGTACATTATCTGATACAATGTACAACTTCTTTACTCTAGAATTCTATAAAGGTTGAATTACTTGAACTTATACACATTCAGTTGTTTTTTCCTCTCAATTCTCCATTCTAATCGCTAACATGGCACTAATTTCATATGGTGATACATCGCATGATAACAACAACCAATAATTGTGCAGAACACCACAAATCTTTGGAATCCTGGAAGGGCGTCTGGTTGTGCTGGACCCCATGACCACATTGAATTCTTCTGTGGTAGCTGATACAACGGTGCTAGTACAGCTGATAAATTATTCAAACACCTGCCATAGTAGTTGAGCATTCCGAGATAACTCTTTAATTCCTTCAATGAAGTTGGTTATGGAGCCTCCTTGATAGCTTGATCTGCTACTGGATGTGTGCCTTCTTTGTCTATTCTATATCCCATCTAAACAACCTCTTTCACTTGGAATATAATTTCTTCCTCTTCAGACAAAGACCTGAGTAGCGAGCCTCTGTAACAGTTCACAAAGTTTCTCAATGTTCTTTGCGAGAACATTCAGTTACAAGGGTATCGGCAATTCACACCAACACTCTTGGAAGACCTTGAAGTAAATTCTCCATTCTTCATTGGGATATTCCTTGAGCAGACGAAACGCTATACTGTAACCTGTTATACGTATACATATGTCTTCGGTAAGTGTTGATGATGTGATACTTCTATTCTATTCTATTCTACTAACTTGATCTGTTGATAGACTTGATTCAAGTCCAACTTTTTGAATTCTTCACCCCCACCTTGTACGGCGTAAAGATCAATTGTACCTTCTGCTAGAAGTGTGTCTAATTCTTCTCATTTTTTCTCCTTGAGAGCATAAGGCGCTGGACGAGACTACTTCCTAGCTCATCGTCGCCAATTTGTAGTATCTCAACTCTTCATAATGAACAGAAACATGTCTTGAATAAACATAGTTTATTCTCTCAGAATTCTCGAGTCAGTGTTTAAACACGTTAAACATGGTCGCCTGAGAGACGCGATCACCATCTTCCCGAGGCAAGAGAGTTAACTGACTATAAAAGTCCAGTTTCCACCCTTGCCGAACTAGGCTGGTATTGTGGAGTTACATTTTGGCTGGACTAACGAGTCTATGCATAGTCCAATCAAAATCGCGCAACGAAATCGAAATCCGGTTCGTTAACGGTCGTGCAGATTCCGGTCGATTGCAGGATTTGCAAAGCATGTGCACTGCCAACTCGATGTCAACAGATATTTTCCAAATCTTTTCATGTTTTTAATCAAGGTGCTCACGTGATTTCATGCATTTCGCGATGTAAGACCCGTTTTATCACAATATATACCTTGATTATCGATCAGATAGTCTTTTGTTTGAAGCAAATGCAAGCGATACGAGAGGTGGAATCTGATTGGACTATAGGAGAGGCTTAGAAACGAAATAACTCGTAATAGCCACTGGTGGCGCTACGATAGAACCCAGGAATTCCAGCCTAGTTCAGCAAGGGTGGAAACTGGACTTTTATAGTCAGTTAACTCTCTTGCCTCGGGAAGATGCGCGATCACTGAATAACTGAGGTTTGGGGATTGTACGTGCGCTTTCCGACTGTAAGCATATACATGTCGCACACACGATCAGGCATGCGTCTTTTTATATAGTGCAGAGAGAGCTATACTTTCACACCCATGAGTCCGAACGAGATAGTCTCGAACAAATAGCTCTAATACGATACATTATAGCTGGTCACATGATACTCCAAAATAAATCCCCGAAAACAACAATGTTGTTCCTACATGTTTCTTCCACTTCTAACGCGATTATATCACCGGCTTGCAGTTAACAGTTGGGATGTTCATCACAAAATACTTTCTTCAGAGGGTGGTCGGGTAGCACCATACCCGTGCTCGTGGGTTTCACTGAAGTGGTAAACGTCTGAGATCTGCATCACTTCGGGCTTTCCTCCCACATTAAGCTGACACGCCGCGATATAACTGTAATAATGTTAAAAGCGGCGTTAAACCCAACTCACTCACTCACTCTTCTATCAACCATTTGTTCACGTTTCGAAAATTTAAAAGAAAGATAAGGATACTCACTCTCCTACCCAGAGTTCCATGCGGCCGGCAGCCAGCCAGCATAGTACCTCTGCCACAGGGCAGCGCCATGTGACGATTCGTCACATCTTTCACAGTCCATTCAAGATATTGCATATGTTTTTCATCCGTCATCCGTTTCATGTTTGACAAGTCTACACATTTTCATAAACAAATGTCAAAGAATGGTTACGGTTCATTACGAAAGTATCCTAATACATGAAAATCTACTTCTTTTTGCGTAGTTAGCCTTTGTTTACATTGGTTGTACGGCTCCACGTGCTGTCATCGAAGCCCAACGGAGAGCTAGCGATACGGACACTTTGATGTATAAATGCATCTCACTGTCGCAGTTATAGTAGCACATCTATATAATTGTGCAAAACAATATGTAAAGTGCCCCAAAATACTTGCCTTAGTCCGTTCTATACTGATTTCTGAAAAAGCACGTTTGTTTACAAACAAGAGAAAAGTCCGATCACGTGATATGCAATTTATCCTGTGACAGTGGTGTTATGCGGAGTCACCACTGCGCCGGAGTGCGAAGGATACTAACAAGTGTTTGTGAATTTAAATTACTATAACATTGTTGTGCTCCGAAATGGTAGTCCCCTATGGTCACATCAACAAGTGTTTTATGGTGGTACCTAGTATATATATTGCTCACCCCAAAGTATATCTGGAGCAGAGCTCAGGCCAGTTTCGTATCACCAGCAAACACGGCAATATTTTCTGTTATTGATTACCAAAGAAAACTTACTCGTAATATACGTCGTCCAGATATATTTAAAGAGCAAGTACATAGAAAAAATGATTGCGATTTTGTTGCGAATATCAATGTCCCAGATGTATTAAGTTAGTTCCAAAAAAAAAAAAATAATACTCTCAGAAAGTATTTAAATGTCCAAGTGAAAGTGTTGAAATCACACGCTCCGTAATCGGATTCAAAACCAAATCTATTTTTGGGCGTGGCCTAAAAGTTCCAGCACATCGGTGCAGCAATGCGTTGTATTTTCATTGGCTGATACGTTGCTTGACTTGCGATGCTAGGTAGCGATACGGATACGTAAGGAAGCGGTCAGTGTGACGGTAGCCAGTATCAGTGTATAAATAGGATATTTTAGTAGCGCTATATTGTTTCTCCTCCGTTAGTGGCAAATATGTATTAGCTCCCTTGGAGTCGGTGGCGAGTACCATGCTTTCCGGTCAGAAATGTTTTTCCTTATTCCACATTCGGTCAAGGTTTTTTTAAGGATTTCAATGGATTGCAATGGATAACTGTAAGTTTCTTTGACTTTACGTACGAAATGCTGTATACTAAACATCTTGAATATGATGAACTCAGTTTCTCCCTTCAGAGGTTTAGAAAACATGACAGTCAGTTTGAATTGAAAGTGTTGTTTTTTCTGTTAATCCACAAAAATAACATTGCTAAGTTATTAAGAAACAACCCTTGTCCTTGGCATTGTTAATAAATAAATTTCAGTTAAATTCTATAACGAGCTTCGTACAACTAACATCGTGTTTGGGTTCCATAAACGATGACTTTCTACTTGTCCAGCAGCTTGCCAACCTGAAGGAATAATCCCCATCGTGTTAATGCAATATACATCCGTACATTCAGCATTCGTTTACTTTAAAACGCTAAATAATTATTGATAAAAATAATAGGCACTGTATAAAACATGGTCTTTTTTATCCAAATTCGCGTTCAACATTTCCATTTACATAATTAACAGTACATTTTGATGTGAAACGGCATCCTGACAATCTATCACTGGTTTCTAGTTGGCACGAAGATGTCTCTTCTACATCCCTAGGGCACAGACAAGGTTTCGATACTTCTTCTTGGGCGGCATCAAACTACCTTGAGTGTGTGATCGCAGTATTATCCTGCTCAACCTGCAGTATCTCAATAAATATGTACACATTTGGGTGCCACCCCTCGAGATGATTTGTGAAACTGGGCTTCGTGACAAAGTCATCGGTGGTGTTTATGATGGTTGGGCACCTCTTTGGGAACAGTTGCAATGAATGGAAGTTTGACGTTTGGTCTTAATCGCGAACTTGTATCTGGCTAACACCAAGTGTCGATCCATCCCTCTTAGGGATTGCCCATTTAATATTCTGGGGTGTCTAGGTTTTTGTATCAAAATTGGATATGTTTCCAGTTACCTTTTTTTAAAACCATAAGCCTGAATTGTTTTTGTTTTTTTTAAGAACAATACCTGTCAACGAATTGTTTGATAGGTAATACTTAGAAATTGACGGATGACAAAATGGAGACATTTTACAGTAAAAAAAGAAGTTGTTATCCATAAATTGGCTCTACTTTATTTTAGACCTTTCAACAATGAAAGTATTATGGCAGGCAATGTGTTTTTTTCAGCAGGGTGGCGCATTATTATTTGTTGCAAGTATTTTCGGGGGACAATATATTTTTTTGAAATTCTGAAAAATTGCTATGTCGAGTTTACTTGCCCTTCAGTATATATGATTGTATAATAACAACTATTCCATGTTATGGCTTTGAATTATGGGGCAACAAGTACTATTAGTTATGGTGTCTTTAGTTGTCGTCTACAATGTCATAGTAAGTTAGAACAAAACTATTCTCCCATAACAGCGTTTGATCTTCAATCGCCAGCAGTGGTTTATTTTTATTCACCCAATCTGATTGGCTGGCTGAGAGTGGAGAGCTGTTTCATCGCGTTTTGATTGGCTGGCTTAAAATAATTGACGGCACTATTTTCGGATTGGGGATACCCGGAGGTCGTCTGGTCCAGGAAATCCCAAGCTGGCAAAACATTATCGTAGAGACGATGTTTCCACCTCCCAAAGATGGTGACCGAGAGAAAATTTGTGGGGGAAGAAGGGGTGTGATATGTGGAGATATATCAGAGAATTTCGGCTTCCCAATGTACCAGATTCAGTTGCAGAATGGGGAGACGGTAACCGAAGCGAGATACCGCATCGATATTACGGGACCAGGTGAGCCACTCCGGTACATTCTTTACTTGGCGTTTTCAAGGCTTATAAGAAAGCTAATGAAACAGTTAAATAATTCATGTAAAAATACTGATGACATAGTGAAACAAACCCTATTGTTTTGGGTATTTTTAAAAAAAAATAACTATCAACCACATAATAAATGTCACGTTATAACGAAGTGTTGACCTAGAGCTGATCGATCAAAAACATATTTCATAGTTATATTAAAATAATCGAGACTTAAATTTCATATTTTAAGAAAATAAACACTCAAATAATTTGGATCTAAAGCAATACTCAATGTTAATGCAGGAAACGATCAATCGGATGGACTGTACATCTCACGACCAAGATGTTTTGCAACCACAGCAGTTGTTTCCCCTTTCAACAGGTGGAGTTTATCCAGATCAATATAATTAATTTATTTTGGCCTATCATTATTTGGTTGTTTTTTTAAACATGAAGACTTCAATTATTTAAACATACTATCTCAGGACAATTAAGAAATTCATTATAAAAAACAACATTACCACGTTTAAATTGAATGTATTAAGTCATACCTAAATCTATGTAAACTCAAAAAAGTAATAATATTTATTTATATTTTTACTTTACTACTTTGATTTCTTATAGGGAGCAGACAAAATGATGAAGATAAACATGGTAGGCACCAATCAACCTTATAGGGCATTTTTACAAAAACACTTCTTTTTTTTCAACAATGATTTACATCTATGCATCTTAAAATATATTTTGTATTTAAGATAGGATGAAATAATCTGAAAATTAATTTCACATAATTAGTTTTAGGTAGAAACTCAATATCACAGTTATTTATTTTCAGAATTAACAGACAATACAAAGTATTAAAGACATGTAGAATTATGTTTGTCTGAAGTATATTCTTTGAACCAAAGATTTATTATTTACCATGTTTACTGAAAAAAACAACAAACTTCTTTGCATTTGTTATATTATCATATCAGATAAAGAGCCCCAATATGCATAGCTAGCTTAATTTTAATGATAATTATTTAGCATTTCTTGGGATGATAAACTGGACATATGACAAAATAAGAAATTAATTCTTATTTATTATTCTCCAATTATAAGGGTTACAGTTGGCTGCCTGAGAGTGGAAAGCTTTGTCGCTGTTTTAATTAGAGACGTATGGCGTGTGGTCTCAAGACATGATCAATGTACCGAGCTGCTTTGACAACATTGCCTCTCCCTGGACCGATGTTCTGGAAGACCACAGGGCCGACCCTCTGTGCAAGACCAATTATACCCCACTCCATGATGCTCAGACCACCCCACGAGTATCTCTCAACAACACAAGCATCCAAATAACGTTCCCCACGGCGTCGCCAGACTCGCTCTGCCATCTGCTGTTGAGATACAGTAACGGCTCTCGTCTGAGAAGAGGACTCTTCCCCACTGCTGGTGGCACCAATGCTGGTACTGTGTTGCCCACTGACGACGGTCCCGGCGATGACGTGGTGTCAGAATGGGTCCTCGATGTGGCCTGTGACAGTGGAGGTGTCTGCTCCACAATCGTCGACGCACGATGTCCGCACTAATGTGCCGCTGGTGTGTCCCCATGGTCTGTCGAGCAGTTTCCGCAGCAGTAACAAAGCAATCTTGAAGATGTTGTCGCACAATCTGACGATCCTGACGTCGGGTGGTGACCCTTAGTCTTCCACTGCGTGGTGGGTCATCTGTAGTGTTGGTCTGGTACCGTTGGTGGAGCCTGTATATGGTCCTTACGTGGACTTGAAATGCATTGGCTACTTGCCGAGCGGTTTGTCCAGCTTGCAATCGCCCAAGGGCTTGGTGTCGCTAATTTCTTGCCAATCTTGGCACGTGGTAGCAATTCAATAACGAATGAATGTTATCCGATCTGTGTGGATTTTCATAGGGCAAGAATGAGCGAATGCATGTGCATTTCAATTTTCAGCGTGCATCGGGTTACCATGGCCGTTGCTGTGATGCGTTTGGGCGATAGGTTTTATTGTCATCTTCTTTGTTTTTTTATCATCAAATTTCATTTTCCCGGACAAGGTTATGATAAATTTTGCCAAAAAACTTTGCCAAAAATTACCCAAATGTTTATAACTTTTCATGCAATGTTACAGTTATTTCAGTATATGTGAAATGGGTGTTCGAAAATCCTAAACGTCTGTTTCTTATTATTAGCACACCTACACTACTGCCTAAAAGTTCATTCCCCTAACACGCGTTGAGAACGCGTGTAACACGCATGTGACACGGGTGCTCAACGGGTTGCACACGGGGTGCACACCCGTGTGCAACGGGTGTGCATCGCGTGTGCAACCCGTTGCACACGCGTGTGCCACGCGTGTAACACGGGACCGGGTTCCAGTTGAAGTTGACAAAATTATCAAATGAATAGTGAGATAAAACAAAACAGTGAGATGTGAAATTTGAGTTAATGAGCGGCCATTGAGCTGTGTTCACCAGACCGTAAATACAAGGTCGGCCCGTCTTAATTAGTGTTCGGTTGTTAGACTTTTATGGCATGAACCATTCCACTAGGGTCCCGTCTAGCCGTTGTGGCTAGCCGACAGTAGAACAGTAGTGAATTTAGATGCAAGTTTATTGCTAGGGGAACCCCCGTGTTGACACGATTGTCGCGGGTTGGTAAATGTTCGCCATTAATAAAATGATTGTTTGTGGATTTGCGAACATATTCATTTGCCCACACGAGTCATTCCATTTGATTGCAAATATAACGTTTTTCGTTCGCCAAATTTATACTTTAGACAGTACAATTATGATATAGCCGTCACCACTACTAATGTCTCATTATTTCACGTAGGAATATGTCCCATTTCCCCACACCCCACTTTCTGTTTTGTATTTTGAAAGAATAAATAAAAGACGGTTTTGTGTGGGACACTTTTATACTAATTATAAGAGGATGTTGTAAATGAATATGAACAGCCATGCTGTCTGACTGTTGATAGAATTTGAGATCTTCACAATCACCGGGTGTGACCATGTAGACAGAATCTCGTTAGGGTTTGTGATTTTTACATTTGCCCAATGACCATAGTTAGTATTGCTGGGGATACCAAACGTAACAGTTTATTATTAGAGGTTGTGAGTACCTATACCACGTAGATAGGATATATTTAGGATTTTAATCCTTCTTTGGGAGGCATTTAGAAGTTGGAGTACTACGTTAGGATAAGATTTATGGGTGACTTTAATCCTTTCTTTCTTTGTGGGTAATCCTTTCACGTTGATTGGAGGAAGTCACTCAACCAGGTCATGACAGGTCGTGAGTTTACTCACTAACTACTGTGAGCGTTTTTGGCATAACATCTTTTCTTGTATAAACATAGAAACGATGCTCACTCACTGTTAATCTTCTGCAGTTTGCTGGCAAAGTGGGGATAAACCTCAGTGTCAAAGACGATCAAACTTAGTTCGAATCCTTGTTTATATGTGACATCTCCCAAATGGGGACATGTTCATAAACTTGGCAAGTGATGATGAATTTTAATATTAATATTATTATAGTTTATGAAATTGTTAATAAAACTTTAATAAAATTGTGCTTCACTCTCACGAAAAATATATTGTCTGTGTGTAAATTTATATGTCACGTTTCATCGGCATTTTTCAGTGATATTGGGACTACATGAAACATGGCTGGTTTTACATTTCTGATACAGGTGCTTGACTGACTGAGTAGTTCATGATCAATTAGATATGTTTAAATCAGTCAAGTTTGCAACAATAGATGAATAAGTTGATACATTTGGACCGCAGTTACCGATTAACAACTTAATTCATAGAGACAGGGAGGAGATATATAACCAAACCTATGGTCCTGTTGAGACAGTTGACAGTTAGAACGTTGGATTAAATGACAGTAACTGATTTGAACATTCCCCAGTAATATCATAAAATACATCATAACTCATAACAGTCCGAGAAACAGCTTCCAGCCATATACTAGAATTGAAGTGACAATCGCTTTTGACAGTTAAAAAATAAACTCACCTTAAGGTGCTTGGCAAGTCAAAACTGACCTCCCTGAATATGTTTTTTAGGTTTGACAGGTTAGACATGATTTGTTAGCTAGATGTTATTACAATAAGCGAAAATGTCTTAAAAGTCCACAGTTTGTTTAATAGTACAAAAAGTGTGTTATAGATCTATCAACGTTTTCTTTTATTGAACATAATATTTGCACTATATTGCTGTTAGCTGTAAATAATCTAGCCTCCCCATGTACGTAACTTACATATATTTATGTATGACCAAAACAGCAAATAAAGTTCTGGTAGATAGGTACCTCGGAGATTTAACATGCGCTTTCCGACTTAAGCCTATCTCGCACACGGGGAAGCACTTATACTATTAGGGTAAAAAAGCGTAATGATTAAATAAAGAAGTGCACCACCCCCCCTCTTTTATCCCTGTCGACGTTATCCTAATGTTCAATTTCAGTCTGCCTCACCAAGCGTAAGAAAGCATTGTACATGTTCTGATAAACCATACTGATGCAATTTAGCAAATGAATATTTGCTGTGGGCAAATATCTATTTTCTATATATATATTTGTGGATATGAAGCATTCTAGTTAATTGTGGATACACTGGGCAGACAGAATTGTGTTTATTTCCAGGCCATCCTGATCGTCGTTTACTACTATAAGGTGTATGTTTTGAGGCAAGATCAAAGGCGCCGCACAGCATTTATTAGATAACAGACGGGTCGTCCGTTTCGCTTTAAACAACCACCCCACCCTGTCTGTAGGAGTTATATAATCGGTGCGCAAATAACTGTGTCAAGTCCACTGCCGGGCTGATGCGGTGTCAGTGTCAGCGATGAACATGAATGCTCAAATTATAGACCTGTAGCACTCACAAGTTGCTCAGCCAAAATATTTGAAAAGTGTATATTCAATTCTCTGATAACAGCAAATATAACCTTAGAAATAGATTCAACATACAAACAATCAAATGTAGAACACAGACCTATGCTTAATAATAATTTCTTCTGGATATGATCAACCTGCGGAACCCTCTATCCGATGAAGTAACTAATGCTCGCTCATTAAAAGAAATCAAATCATTAATTAATCGTTCTGATGCAATTACTAATAATTTTGACTTCAAATATTTTCATAGATCATGCCAAATTGTCCACTGTCGCCTTAGGCTCGGCTGCAGTGACTTAAACGCTGATAAGTTTAGACGACATGTATCAGACATACCAGACTGCACTTGTGGATATCACCTTGAAGATGCAATTCACTTTTTCTATAACTGTCAAAAAATACGATAATATCAGAAACACTGTGTATTTCTACACACATGGGTATGGTCTAAAAATGATATTACGTGGCAGTAGTTAAGCAGTTCTACAAACATGACTCTTCTTAAATCAGTTCACGACATCATTGTCAAAAGCAAAAGGTTTGAGTAGCTTAATTTTATGCATGTAGTAAAGGAAAACTGCATTACCTTATTTCACAGACACCACTTGCTTCAGTGTATTGGCTTCGTGTATTTCATTTGTGCATTTTGTATGTTTATGTTCATCACTCTCTTATATATATCCAGCTGTTGTTAAGTTGTTACCTGGAGTGGTATTACATTTACCGATCCAGATTTCTTTTGAAATAAAAATACGTTTAAGCCAACACAGCTAACCCTAAAACACATGATTGTAAACTATTCACAAAGGGGCACTAATCTCTGGCTTCTTCTCGGGTGTCGGACTCAAACTCAAACTCATTTACTCTTAGAATAACATGACATACAATTATCTACAATTTATATTATGTACAATTTAACAAAAATAATAAAAATAGGATACGTGGATACTAATACAATTTACCAATTGGATTGTACACATTGTTAAGGAATTTAGATAGGCCTTTTAGATTTCTTACACTGTTAATGGTCATAACTTTCTTAAATGTTTGGAAACTTAAGATATTGCTTATTTAAGAGTTCATATCGCCGTTGGTGAAAAGCTTCACATTGGAATAAATAATGCAATTCATCTCCCATAGCCATAGATTCACAAAGTGGACACTGGCTGTCTTCCCTGGGAATGTTCAGCCATCGACCTGTTTCAACTGGTAATCCTTGGTTAGAAAGTTCTGACTTTAAGTTTGAGAGCAGTAGATATTTCGCAAATGAAGGTTGATTCTTCAGGTAATACGACCTTTGGATTTCCGCTTGGGCTTTCTAGCTGCCGTGAGTCAATTTGCTCGTTAACGCAACCGAGCGTGACAAGACTGGGCTACCAGTCTGCAAGGACAGCTAAATAAGCTTACGCATTTTTGAAAACTGATTGGTTACCCTTGATCTATGAAGATTTCAACAAAGGGCGCATGGTAATTAATTTCTTCAGCCTAAACAAACAGACAAATAACGGCGAAAGCTCATCGGATGTCGTTATTTGGAAATACCCCTGATGGTTACAGTTTAATAATAAAAAAGTATCCCTGAGTGAAAGCATTTGCGGATTTCGGATTGCGTGGATGATACAATTACTACTCCCTTGTTGTCATCCACATTTTCTGGTATAACCCTACACTTGTGTATTTGTCGTAATTCACTTGCTGCTCAGTTAATGAATTTATAACATGTATACTTAGTTGTAGCACCCCTCAGATTATAAAGGTTCAAATTTGGTCTTTCTAGTACCTGGGGTAATTATTCAATCTAAATCCAGGTTTGAAGTGAGGTGGAATGTGAGTTATGTGATACGCACGTGGCAGCCCAGCAAGAGATGTATGGTCAGTTGCTTTACTTTTTTTGTAAATCAACTGATCATTCCCAGACATCAAAGGATCAACAGGAAATACGTTGATTGATTAATAACTGTTATCTTGCACAGTGGATATGTCAAAAGTAAGTGTTTACATGTGAAGGTAGGTTTACTAAACCTAGGCAATACACTCATATCATGGCGTGAAGTACAGATGTAAAAACAACGTACTTTGTTCAAAGGGTAACCGATAATACACTGACTGGTTGTTCATTGTTATCTAACTCAATGTATGTTTTTAAGAACCGAGGACATTATAAAAATAGTTGTCACGTGGGCTTTCTCAGCTAACTTGGCAGCTATGTGAAACAATTGAAACAAACTAAGTGATCAGCTAAGAAACAAACACGGGTTATAATATTCGATACATTTAAATAACGTTTAAAACGATATATTTAAATATTTTAATATATTTCATATATATTCCAAATATTGTTTCCAAATAATTATTATTAAAGTATTTGATTCTCACATAGACATTTGACATCGAATAAGTATTTTTGTACAGGTGCAGACGCAATGGATATTGTTCCTTTATGTTGATATTCCCAGATACATTATAACTTTGGTAGGTTGTAATAATTATATTTGCATTTTGTTTTCATTCATTCGCTGCAGCTTTGAACAGAATCATTCTTGTTCCTTTCCGTTTGTTTGGGAAGTTTTTCGATGCGCGATAGACGTTGTTTTCACAAGTATTTTCTTTTGTAAGCGTGTATATGTTACAGTCAATGTGTAAAATATGATTTACTCAGGCAATTTATTAAATATCTAAATATTTCAGTCATTTTACAAACTGACTGAATAATCCCTTCATTTATGTAACCGACAGGCTAAAAATGATAAAGACGATCAAAAGAGCTTAAACACATCACAATATATTAATTATGCTAAGAAAAGAAGCCCAACAATACAGAACTGTACTTGGTGATGATATTAAACATAAACAAATATTTGGAATTCATTATCATATTAATAAAGATGGACAAATTTACAGTAAATTTGTAAAATAAACTGAATATTTAGGCGTTTAATAAATTTCCATAGTGAAATATGTTTACATTTTGAATGTAAACATATACACACGGTAAAATAAGCAATGTTCAGATGAAATATTTACTTTGTGTTGCAAGTCAAAATAGTGTACACAAAGATCGCACAATTACCAAGCAAGTGACTTACCAAAACTGCATCACCATTACCGATGCTCCCCACAAATATACCTACATTGCCAAAACTGTATTTCATTTTTGTTGATCAATGTGACCATACGTCCTTCTACGTTCAATAAAAATGCGCTTACGAATGGCGAGCACAGGTCGCGTACAAGTCTAGATTTCTGCTATATCATCCGGGTACTCACTGGGAAAATACAGTAATGCACAGGTAACAACTACTCCCGCGGAATTGCTTTAGATCAGTGCTCCTTTGTACGTTGAATTACTATATATTGTGAATGCCAAAATGATGTATCAAGGATCAAGTAGAAGATACATTGACCGTAGCGCTGGGAGTTTATTCAACAGACCCGTGAAAATAACACTGCTGTTTCTTACTATTTATTTTAGATGACGCAGTCAAAGCTCACTTCTCCTGGCGGCCATTATCGAACGGCCAGCTAAAACAACCCCGCGCTTACGTCTACAGGTCTCTTCCTGTAGTACGGTAATTAGTATTCTCTCCCTCAAGTGTATCCTCAATGATATAACCCATCCTCATTAATTACATGCTGCTCTTTCCCAGCCTCACTGCTATGGAGCTGAGATAAAGAGTCCAAGTCATCATAAAGTAATTAGGGTCCAATAAAAACAATGCGCCGCCAAACCTCATACATATTATCACTGAAAGTCGTACTACAGACGGTTAATGTCAAATCACAATAAAAGCATTTCAATTGCAATAACATGTTCCAGGACCATGTATTCTCTTAACACCATCGGATTTAGAAGCAATGGTCGTATAAAACAAGACAGATCTATTTAAACACAACAGTATTCATGTTATTCCCACAAAATCACATAAAGAAAGGAGACATTAGCAAATACATGTGTATTATAATTTTTCGTCAGGATAACAAAATTTTCTCTCCTTGTTACCACCTCCAGGTTCAGCTTAAGACGGGTCCTCCTTTGGTCAAAAGTTTGTTCCCCCTCTAATGAGTGTGTCACGCGTTGCACACGAGTGGCGGACGGGGTGCACACCCGTGTGCAACGCGTTGCACACGGGTATCACACGCGTGACCAATTCGATGCACACTGGTTGCGTAACGCGTTGCCCATGCGTGTAAGGGGAATGAACTTCTAGGCAGTAGTGTAATATTATTAAAAGATTTTAAAATATTCCAGAATTCCTGCGGATTTTTACATTTTGTTCCACATAGCTTTCCAGGACATTTACGTTCATATGACCTGTTTGATTTCTTTAGATTTGTGCTGTAACTTTTGCTTGCAGATAAAGATATGTGCCGATTATGATCACTTTCCTTTTTTCCAAACTTCCGTTTGCTTTTATGATACTGTTTGCGAGTTGATATACAGTTTGCGTCAAACCACGGTTTTGAATTCTGGTGAGATGTTGGAGTGACAAATTTAAGGCAAAACGTACTTTAAGCTTGGGAAATTAACTTATCACAGATTATATTCGTAACAAGTTCGACGCTGTGCAGCATCAGTCTCAATGTTATTAATTTGTTTACATAGATCTTCAACCAAACACATGTCTATATCTATATGCTGGATAAAGAAATCACTTTCTTAGGGTCCAACTTGTTTATTTCCTTTCTTCTAAACACATCGTGTCCAATACTGTCAGTATTATAGTTGGACCCGTGAAGATCTGGGGTAGATAAGGTCTTCAGTAACCCATGCTTGCCGTAAAAGGCGAGTATGCTTGTCGAAAGAGGCAACTAACGGGATCGGGTGGTCAGGCTCGCTGACTTGGTTTACGTAGATCGATACTCATGATGTCAATCACTTGATTGTCTTGTCCAGTCTCGATTACTTACAGCCCGCCGTCATAAAGCTGGAATATTGCTGAGTGCGACATTAAACAACAAACAAACGGTATTATTCTTGACACACATCAATGTGAACTGTACACAAAATGAATATCAGAAAACACGGAAACAGCTCTGAAGTGGCTAAACAGTAGTCTACAACACTTGCATTTTTACACGTGAGGGACCTTAGTCTTCCCCTAAGCGTCCATTATCTATATCTAAACCAGTAGTTTTACAGATATCTAACAGGTCATGTCCATATGAATTGGTATCCTGTCGACACTTTAACCGTTACCTGTGAGGATTGGCACGCTTGATTGAAGGATATCTTCATCGATATCCGCAATTTCCTGAATAAAGTCATCTATTATAATGTTATTGGGAAGATACTTCGGTCTAGCATTCATATCACCTGTAACACAGACATATTTGGTAAGATTACCACCCTTAGTAATGTCCCACTCCAAGTTAGTGAAGTGTTCAGGTGATACACGTTGAGTTAAAACACCATTGACTGTCGGTACACTTTAGTCCCTACTTCCATGTGAATCACAAATAGCATTTGACATGGCATGGCATCGAATTAAATAGAAGCGAATACTGCTACACCGTCATTCCTGCAATTTCACAAACAAACGGATGTTTCCATCTGTTGCAAGAGACGTCATTCCAAAAATGTTTGTAAAAATATTTCGCGACCATTACACAATCCTCCTCCTCCGCCCAATAATATGTTGGTTCCCCTCGGTTCCAGTTGGTGTATGTCAGAGGACTTCCATCACACCAGAAGAAAGTATTGTTGCCATGTACATCTCGTAGTCCCAACCACACTTCTTCTGAAATTTCAACATAAGTGTGTGAATTCAGGTTAAACGTCGTATTTAAGGCTGTTTTAATTATGGTTTCAATAATGGCGTGTCAAATAATAATAATAATAATAATAATAGGTTTGATTAATGTGGAGGCTCTTCATGATAGAATTGTTTTGTGCACTTTTGCACACATTTTTTTGTCTGATGATCCTCTTGTGAAGCATGCCAAGACTCATGATGAAAACAAGGCATTCCACAGTTTTCTAAAATGAGACAAGGATGTGGGACATAATCCCAATGTTGGTGTTGATTTTGTTGATGGTTCTGTACTGCTGGACGGTCCAGAAATGAGTGTCAACCAAGCGAAGTGCCATATCAAATCGGCCCAGACTCAGTGTTTTCAAGGAGAGGCTTTCTAAACGAGTTTATGTGCAGTGTGTTGAGAACATCAGCAATCCTGCAGAGTCCTTCACTTCAATGAAGTCGTCTTGCCTGAAAAGTGAAACAGAAGGCTTTCTGTTTGCTGCTCAGGACCAGTCACTTTCAACTCGAAACCGTGATTTTGCACCACAATGTGAATATGAAATGCCCATCTTGGCACAGACAGTATCTTAAGCAACATGATGGGGTGGCTTGGTCATTTTATTACCGTCTTCGCCATGCTTGTGGTTTTGACACAGAGGTCCATCCATGGTACGACCCGGAATATGTGGATGGCGTCATGGAAAATGATAAATACAAAATCCTTTGGAATAGGCCCATATACAGCCTCAGACGTATCCAGGACAACAAACCTGATCTTGTCCTTTTTCATAAATCCAATGAAATCAATAATATCATTGAATTTTCTGTCCTTTTTGACACTAGTCTGATTGACAAGATTCAGGAAAAACTTTGCAAAAATGTAGACCTCGGTTTCGAAATGTCACGCTTGCATCCCAAGGACCAAGTTTCCCGACTCCCCAATGTTGACATTGGGGAGAGTACTCGGGTTTGCTACCAGCCCTTCTGACAATCTGGGTAATACAGAGAGCTGCAGTGTTGGGGAGTCTTCACATTCTCCGAAAAATTTTGTGTCGGTTTGACTAGATACCGCATCCTGGGAGAAGTCCCATTCGCTGTCTGGGCTGCGTGTAGAGGGGACAAGGGCCCTGTGATGAGCCTAACCAGCCTGACTGAGCCAGGATCACTTAAACCCTCTTTGCTGCATGTCTTAGACCTCCACGACGGGATGTTGCTGATGAATCATCGTGGGGCTATCGTAGATTTACTAATCAGTTAGAGGAGATTACTATCCATCTTTCAAAGAACTACTGGTTTTATGTAGTAAATTACACTAATTAAATAAGTGATATTTAATAATCTTCTTATCGAAGTTGCAATATTTTATTTACTAAGCATGTAGAAAGTTTTACTACACTTAAATAAACTCTCGTTCAAGTATTCTAGTCATTCTACGATTCCCGTTGACGGTTGCTCAATAGAATTGGCACAAAACAAGTAAATAACACATGACATATACAATAAAGATGAAAGATAACTTATAATGATTTGCAGTAATATTTTAAGTTAAACCACAAGGCTCGGAGCGCTGAGGAGTGAAACTGACAATTTCAATGATTAGACATGGTCTGGACCACGGTGTGGTCTAAAATGTTAAAACCATAGCTCACATTCATTCAAAGAACCCTAGCTCCTCAAGAACGCTGTGCCCAACTGGGGGAACACATTGTGTGTGGGTCCTTTCCCGAACCTTATCGGTTCGCCCCGATTATGTTTCTAGGTTTGTCAGCACCATACCCGTGCTCGTGGGTTTCACCGAAGTGATAAACGTCTGAGACCTGCACCACTTCGGGCTTTCCTCCCACTTTAAGCTGACACGCCGTGATGTAGCTGGAATACTGTTAAAAGCGACGTTTAACCAAACCCACTCACTCCCGAAACTTATGCTCGTGCACATGGCTCTTTGGCTAATCGGGTTATGAAATGTGTGTTCCTTGTCAAGGTTTCAACAAAACTGAGCACATGTATCAATCACCTACTGCCTAATTTATGGCAAGTTGATGGGCATATTATGAGCAAACATATCCCTGATTATGATATAAGTAATTTCCTTTCTCTTTCTTCCTTTCTTTGACCGACCGAGAATAATATAAAACAAGGCTTTTTTAACATTGGTAAACTTAACTTTGTCAGTCATGAACAAATAACAATAACAACGTTCTTTGCCAATATATAGGTTATACTCTGATAAATAATCATCTCCGTCGTAAGAGGCGACAAACGGGATCGGGTGATCAGGCTCGCTGACTTGGTCGATGCATGTCATCGTATCTCAATTGCGTAGATCGATGCTCATGATGTCAATCACTGGATTGTCTGGTCCAAACTTGATTATTTACAGTTCGCCGGAATAGTGCAGCGTTAAAAAACAAACATAATCATATACATGTTTTCTCAAGGCGGAAGTGAGCAATATCAAGTGGTCTTAGCGCCTTCTCTCCATCGCTTCAGTCACAGTCAGCAATTTTCAAACTGACATTGAGGCGCCCTGTGGACTAGACAAACCAGTGGTTGACATTATGAGCATTGCTCATATTGTGTGTCTGGGCTTTAAATACTAAACGATTCCTTGCAATTATTGCATTGGCTGACTTCACAAACCTTTTCCAAATCCAAGTAGTCCGTTTACAGCTATGTTTCGTTCCATAGTGGTGATCTTAACAAGTGTTGCCCCTTCTCCCTGGCAGTAGTTCAATGCACCGTACCATGTCTTCACCATCTTGTATTTCTTGATATGGATAGTTTCTGCACCAGCCTCAACTGCCTTGTATCCCCTGGGCTGACCTGAAGAAAGTAGCATCTATTATATGTTGAAATAAAAATCACATACTACTTTGAGAAACACACATTACTTTTAATAAAATTAGATATTGAAATTTATAATGTTGCCCTAAATGTTTGCTATACTATTGCAATGCTACAAAATGCCCCCTATAATCACCCCTATTTCACAGAGAGGGAAGGGAGCGGTAATAGTTCGGGGAAACAATTTTGCCTCAGCTTTTACGAAATTAAATTAAATGTTTACAGGATATGCTGAATCTAACGCCACCCTCACCCTCACCCTCACCCTCACCCTCACCCTCACACCACACCCACACACCACACTCAATGGCTTTAGAAAGACGACTTACGTTTCTGTTTCGCGGTGATTTCAATGTTTGTGTCTGGGTCTTGTCCATTTTTTCCACCTGTTTCACTATTCAGCACGTTACCCACGTCTGCAATTGTGCGCCTTTTCGGCTCCATCACGTCCTTATGTGCAGACTTGATTTTGCTGTGAGTGCAGTTGTAAGTAAAGCCAGAAACATGTTTAACCTCCCATGGTGTGAACCCGAACGTGGACGACACGTTCTCCTGTCTAACCGTCAGAATACACCGCTCTGAAACCGAAGGGCCATTGATTTCAGGGGATGCTGTTATGTTATTATGAAAAGCATATCCCGGTTTCAGCTGGTACATTTGTGTTTCAGAACAGGCAAGGGAGCTTTATAGCTGGTTCATTGCTAACTGTGTTGTTGTTGCAGTGAAAAACGGGCTGTAGTATCAGTGAAATCCTCTGTTGACCAGTGCGTTGTATCGCCACATCTTCCTTTTGAGCGTGAGCAAATAAGTTAGTGATAACAGATATGGATGTGATGATGCAACTTTCTCAAGGAAACTTTGTGGCGAATGGAACCAGTGCATCCAGCATTAAGGAACGAAGATACACTGGACAATCGAGGATTTGCCAGTGAAGACATGGTTGATTTCGGTTGAAAAACTAGATCCTTGTGTATAGTATTTACTGAAAGCTTCATACTTGTTTGTATCATGCAACATATTTAATATATCACTTACCAAAACCGCACCAATGGTACGGTTGTCTTTCCATCGTCACACACTTAAGTTCCATTACCGTGGCTTGGTATTCTGCAGATGGGATCTGTCATATCACAAAAAATGATAAAATAACCAAATCAAAATATTGCTTATATGATGCGATGATTATTAATATTTCGTAGAACACCAAATACGAAACTGTCGAATCAGAAAAATCCACATCTGGTAAGCATTTAAAGAAGAAGAGGAAGAAGAAGAAGAAGAAGAAAAACAACAACAAAACGAACCAGAAGAAGAAGTCAGTCAACAGTATATTTTAAACCAGACGTCCAAAAGTAACAAATAGAAAATTATTAAGTGTCAAGTATCGAAGACCAAATCTAGACATATTAGTTTCATTTATACATGCAATTACACATCAATAAGCCCCCCCCCCCCCCCCCCCCCCCCCCTCCGGGTTAGGGTGTTAATGTGAATTATTAGCCCTATAAATCTTATTCCATAGATGATGGTGGGATGGCCAAGTGGTCCAAGCGTTCCCTCGTCACGTCAATGGTCCTGGTTCGATTCACCACCTCTGTACAGTGTTTGAGGATGTCCCCCACTGTGATTTGGCTCGGATCTACTTGATGAAGTGAATTATAAACAAAATCATCCACGACATCTCTCGTCACAGATGACTGCAAGTAGTCATGTAATGAATACACAGCTTCTGTTGCTGACACCATGCCTCAAATCAAAGGAAAAGTTCGAATGTCGAAAACATCACATAAGCTTCCAAGGATTCAAAAACCAGTATGGATTTCAAATAGGATATTTTGAGAGAGGGGAAGAGTTATTTTAAGAACAAATTAAATATTGCCGTTAATCTTGGAAAAAATGTCCTCCGGTTTTACATTAAAATAGTTTTCAACTGTGTGGCTCCTTCTTCCCAAGGAACACAATTTATATCTTGAAGAGTTTATTGTAAATATTGAACGTGAAAACTGATTGCGAGATGACATGGACATATTGAGGTCTTTTATCTAATTATATAGAGGAAAGAAAGTCCAGGTGTTTTTTGCACACAACATCCGATTGATGATGTGACATGTGTATTGACCCTTGAATATTCAAATCGCACGAGACTCACCTCAATTAGACCCTTACTCTAACCCTGACCCTATCCCTGGCCAACCAATTAAATTAATCAAATATTGTTAAAAACTGTAACGAGGTTTGAGTTCATGTTTTGTTAATTAAATCATATAGATCAATGAAAACACATGCTTTAACATTACAATTGAGTATATAACTTGATGCTAAGGGGTGGACAATTTGATTTCTAGGGGTGTGAGGTAAAAACTCAGCCCCTTCTACTTGAAAAATCTCTCATCCTGAATAATATGGTCATCCTCATCAACAAGGAGTATCACGTGATCCAAGCCATAATCATTGACATCGAGACATGAGGATGACAGTGTGCCTGCAACGCTTATTTGTTAATAATCATTTCAAATCTTCCATTTCCAAAGACTGCATCATGAAGTCACTGTGTGGTATCCCTGGACACGGTTATTGACTTGTTCCACTGTGATATGACTGAAACAGTTGTTGATTAAGCTTGCCCATTAAGCATCATTACCCTTACTTACTAACATTAACACAAAAGTTTGGGATAGTTTGAAACTGTCTGGCAATGAAAGAAATTGATTTATGTGGCAAGAACATTTCCGAAGAAATCAAGCTCCCAAACACAACAATGTTTCAGTCATGAAGCACGTGAACTCGGACAGCACGTGTAATGGGTAGTGTACCAGATTTACCGTTGTCATTCAGACTGTTGTGAGCAGAAGCTTGTTGTTTTCTTGGAATCAAACTCTCAAGGACCTTTTATTAACACATTTCATTAAGGAAGCCAAAGTGTTGATTGTGCGACGGTTGCAACGTGCTGAACGTTTATGTGCCACAGGCATTCTGCAGGTGGGCACACCTCTGAATATTTTTGCCCAAACGCTGCACATTTTCTCAATCTGTCAGCAGCAGATTGTGGGCCTGATGTCATCGAACACATAACGTCGATGACTCACGCCGCTCTGAAAGCCCAAGGGCAAAAACTGCAACAACTCGGTTGCAAACTGCCACTTAGATAAGGGACCAGTTGCATACCACCCCTCAGATAAGGGAAAAGATGCAAACTGCCACTCAGATAAGGGACCATTTGCACACTGCCACTCATATAAGGGACCATTTGCACACTGCCACTCAGATAAGGGACCATTTGTAAACTTCCACTGTGATAAGGGACAAGTTGCAAACTGCCACTCAGATAAGGGACAAGTTGCAAACTGACACTCAGATAAGGCACAAGTTGCAAACTGACACTCAGATAAGGGACAGGTTGCAAACTGCCACTCAGATAAGGGACCGGTTGCAGCAAGCAACTGGTGTAAGAGGACATGCCTAGGCAGTGTGAAATCGTCTGCACAGATGAGTAGTATATTTTGTGGAGCTTCAGCGCCTTCCGTTGAAGGCGCTCTAGCAATATTCATGAGCCTAGTGTTATGCTAAAAGACATGCAAGACGTCACAATCAGAACGGCGTCACATGGATGCATGTTAAGAATATGAAGAATGCGACCTTTGTTAAAATGTCTAAGCCTAGGACATCTTCAGGAATGCCATTGAAGCTATTTGGAATGTAGTCAGGGTAGATTCCTTCAGATATATACTAGAATGATCATCATCAAATGGAATGTCACCCTTTGGTGAAAGAATGTGGACATGTGTTAATGCTCTTCTCTGTTTAACCTAGCCAAGCTCTCTTCACCGAAATAAAAAAGAACCAATCATTTTTAATAATGCCAAAAGGTTACCAACAGCCAATGGATTCAAAATTTATTTCTATTTTTTTTTATTTCTATATTTAAAGCAAGCATATATTCGCTTATTTTTCCATTTTCAACTGCTTAGTCGAGTTATGAAAATCTTTGTGTGTTTGAACATCTCATCCTGGCAACAATGATAGCAGATAGGTTTGTATTGTTTTATTCCAAGTTATCTCCATTCAGTCAACACTACGATACTGGCATTCATATCAATGACAAAGAATTTAACTGTGCATGTATAACAAAGCAGTGACATTTGGAGATTGGGACACAGCTGTAGAGATTTTTAAAAGTTCATCACGTAGAGGGCAGTAAACGTGTTAAGACAGTTTAACCAACAGAAGGTGGACAGTGTTAGCTGTGATGTAGTGAGAAAAGCATATCTTGCACAATATCGCCAGTCTGCTTACTTAGAAGATATTCTGATACTCTTATCCTAGAAGTCTCGCTAGTCCTTATGATAAACGTTGTGGTGTTGGACTCTGTCCACTTGACCCGAACATTGTATTTCCATCGAAATGGATAGGACAGAATTTATTAGGGAAAATATTAATGGAAGTCAGAGACAATCATATAACTGAATACGTTTGTTCTATCTAAAGAAGGGTGACAGATGAAAGAGACATTTTCTACATGTGGAAATATGTTGCGTGAAGCTGACCAGCTCAAAGAAACAGTCATTGTACAGTCATCCCAGTGTTTCAAGACAGAGTCAAATGTGTGCACGATGCGCAGACCAGATTTCAAGATGATGTGAAAGCAAGCAAACGAGTCATTGTCAAGAAAATACGCCCACAGAAGGGTTAGCGGATGAAGTGAAAGCTGTCAATGTTATCCAGTATATTGAATCCATGCTGACATGGTGTTACAGTTCGGAACTCGGTAAAATCGTTAAACGTCTCAGTGTTTAGTTCTGCTTTGGTTGTATATTTGATGGAGAAGGACAACAAGATCACACTTGTCTGAGCAAGATAAAGTCAATCAGTTCTTTAACATGGGCATATGTGTGGTCACGCGATTGAAAAGTGAATTCAACTGGTTCAAGACAACGTCTGTCTGCATTCACTTTATGTCAATGTCAATGTACAGGTTATCATAATGCCTAATTTAAGACAGCTCAGTGGATTGAAGAATTAAAGACATGTGTTGTAAAATTGCTGTAAAAGTGTCTGATTGTTTTGTGATTACTGCTTATCATCCATACATATGGCGATTGTGAAAGATACAACCTATATTATAATCTATAATAATGACCTACAGGAAATCTCTACTCATTTCTGGAAGAGGACGTGAACATATCACTTCTCATAGGACAATATCCTTTCCTATATCAACAACAATGGAACAGAAACTATACATTCCGGATCTCAAGAAGTTTATCAAATATGATACCTATTGTATGGAAACATGTGCCCTCTTCAAAGCAGGGAGATAGTACTCCGAATATAGAAATGACATCACACAATCGAAATGTAGTGGAAAGAAACGAGGCTGCACAGGAGAGAACCATGGCCATAAAACGTAATGCTGGAGACGAGATTGTCACAACTAATAAAGTAGGACGAGTTAACAATATTAAATCTATCCAGTTCACAAACATACCAGCAATTGGTAAACGGGACATATTTGTGGATCCATAATGTCTGTACTGACTGTGAAAGACTTAAGGAAGAGTAACTATCGCGTTGAGACCTATTCCAGATGCCACCTTATTTCAAATGCCCATTGTATTCAATAAACTATTAGCATAGAGTCCTGTGTTTTTTCATGTATTGGAGTATAAACTATTCAATCTGCTTACACATTCTCACGTTTAAATTTTCTAATGATGATGGACAATAAGACATGGAATAAATCATTTTCAGCAGAAGATGCTGTGAGGGGAAGATGCCTTAATATGGACATGGGTAAAAAGTCCAGCTATCTGTACAAGGATATATTTGCAACTTGTGTACGTCCAAAACTAAAAAGACAAGCAAATGAAAAATGTAGACAGAATAGATACACTAGAAATTGTAGAATTCCAAATATATACATTACAATGATCAGGTAAATTCAACAGAAATCGTGAAAGTTTCCGTCCTGTGTGAGTGAGTGAGTATGGTTTTACGCCGCTTTTAGCAATATTCAATCAATATCATGGTGGTCTTTTCTGTGTGACACATGTAAGGATAACGGCAGTTATCTGTATTTCTGACTAATTCTCACAGTTGCATTAGAAAACATAAAACAAATAATAGTACGCAGATTGTCTGATTGTTTCTGATTACTTACATGACACATTTATGTACGATCGCTCAATCAACGAAAATCCTCCACGGAAAATCCCGGGTACTGTTGTCAGTGAACACGACATTTTGTAAACACTGTTGTACATATTTGGTAATTTCTTTGAGGTGAAAATTATGAACTCGGCATCCAGCATGTTTTTTTATCTTATCGAGTTTGCATTATCATCATCGCCTTGATAATCCACAGATATGACAGAAACCTTTTTTGTAGGGTCACATAATTTATGACGAGTAAGCAGTACATCGGATGACGTCACTCATGACCATGGTGTTATGTATTAATGCGCCACTGTGATCATAAGAATAGACAAAATACACTGATTCGATGCTAGAAATGTAAGATAAATGGTTTCTGACAGACACTCGTGTAGTAATCTCTATGTCCAGAATATAGGAAACTCTTTTCCAGATGTGATTATATGATGAGACACAGAAAACAGATGCATCAGGCCCTTCATGCCCCTCCTCTTCCAAATTTGCAGCGCTAGGCAATAGGTTACAGCAAGTGTCCCGTCCATTCACAAAGCCAGTCTTGTGTTGTCAAGAGATGTGGGATGGGGCCCACATTACTTTTCAGAGTAGATACTAACGTATTATCTCTAAACATGGTACTGTAACTTAAACACAGGTTAACGTAAGGGGAATGGTTATTTCTATAAGACAATTTACGATTCATCACAGTACAGGGTAGAGGCAAGTAAATGAAGACAATAAACTTAAACATACTCTTAACGAGTCAGACAAATTCTAAAGTCTTATGGATTAAGGGATACATGCTTAACAGAAGATATGTGGTTTTTTAATCATAACACGATTTGGAAAACACCATCGGTGAGATTATGACTTTTGGTAATGTTTGTCAACTACTCGAGCAACTCGTGTTTTCATTGAAAACAGACTATAATGGTAAACGTTCATAAAGGGTATGACAAAATATTCTGAAACCGTTCATTATTACTTGGGATGTTTCATTTCAAACTAGCTTTTACAACATAAATATATTATTTTATCATATACTCGACAACAAAAGTTCCTGTGCCACCAATATTTTAGTGTATTTTTCAAACATGTAACGTTTTGTTTTCAATATTGTAGTACATGTATGGAATTAAGTCACAAAAACGCATTGGCTACAGAAAAGCATGCATTCCATGCAAAAGTTGACTTTTATGCAAGCCCAATGCATTTCACTACCCGAGAATGGGTATAAAAACATGTGCGTTAATGGGATTCCATATGCATTGTCTAGCATCGTGCTGACAACGACCACTCAGAAAAACAACAACATTACGCAATTATTCAACATTACGAAATGCCACGCCTGTCCGAAAATGAGCGTCTGCAAGCCATTGGTATGCTTGAAGCAGGATCGAGTCAACGTGATGTTGCAAGACAATTTAATGTCCACAGAAACTCCATTTGGTGTGTATGGCAACGTTGGCAACAGATGAATGCAGTCAGAGACCATCCTTGGAGTGGCAGGCCTCGCGTAACCAATAATCGACAAGTCAACTGGATTCGAACAACATACCTACGAATTCGATTCCAGCCAGCAACAGTGACTGCAAGAAGCATCCCTGGCCTTCGACGGATATCTTCAGAAACCGTGCATCGCCATCTTAGATGTGCAGGGATTGTCACCAGAAGAGCCGCCAGACGTCCAATTTTGACAGGAAACCACCGTCAAGCACGTATACAGTAGTGCAGACAGCGTCTACGCTGGACGGCTATGCAGTGGGGACAAGTTCTATTCACTTACGAGTCTCGTTTTCACCTCAGCCACAGCGATGGACAGATTCCTATGCACCAACGTCGAGGTTAACGTTACGTCAATCATTGTGTCATGGAAGAAGATCGGTTCGGGGGTATGTATGGTATTATGGTATGGGGTGGGATTACAGCAAGACAGAGGTCCCGTTTGTTAGTGGTAGAGGGAAATCTCAATGGACAGCACTACCGCGACGAGATCATCGGCCCTGTTGTTCTACCGTTTTTGCGTCGTCATGGCCCAGGCATAACCTTTCAACATGACAACGTCCGGCCACATATTGCTTCAATTGTTCAGGATTCTCTTCAACAAAACAAGGTGAATGTCATCCCCTGGGCGGCTCACTGGCCTGATTTTTCATCAATCGAGCAGATGTGGGATGAGATGGATCGGCGTCTTTGACGTCAACCACTTGTTCCACAGACACTCTAGGAACTTCGAAACATGCTCCAGCAGATATGGACAGATATCCCACAGGACATTGTGCGACGCCTGGTCCATTCCATGAGACGAAGATGTGTTGCTTGCATCGCAACCAGAGATGGACACACACGTTATTGATTTGTAAATTGACATTTTGGCATGTTCATGGTTTTTATAAAATCACGCATTTTCTGAAGTCAGTATGGCAAATTAAACCGTTTGAACACTTACAGGAGTCTTTTATCTGTTGCAAACCGAAATTGTTTCAGATTTGGTAAAAAACATAACTTTGCACTAAATCTTATTCAATGACACAGGAACTTTTGTTGTTCAGTATATTTGGGATGAATTATATATCGTGTGAATATTAAATATAATTTAAAAACAACATGTATAGTCGGATTCAGGGTTTAGATAGGAAACTTGGGGTACGAAATGAGCAAAGCAGGTTTTTCAGAGTTGGAAATCAAGTCACGAAATATATCACGGTGTGAATAAAGTAGAGTCTGCACTACTTTTGTTTAATTATTGATTTATTTATTTATTCGCGTGAATGGTTTATGGTATTGGCTGAATACGATTGTTTCGCCTGTATTTTGTAAGCAGAAACAAAATATATATTTCCTTGTGGTCGGCTGTGATGATCAATGGTGAATGAGTACATTCTCCTCTTTTTCTCGATGATGACATTCTACGTATTCACAGAGTAGCGGTATCAAGAGATCGAGGACTGTTGCATTCTTTTACGAAAGGGTGACGTTCCATTTGAAGATGATCATCCAAGTATGTATCTTTGAACAAAGGTATCTACCCAGACCGCCCTCCAATAGCTTCGAGGGTACAGGTGGCCCAGTCGTCCAAGGGGCCACGATTCACTGTCCAGAGTTGCGTACCTTGGGCTCGCCAGACACCTATGATTGTGGGTTCGAATCCTGGTTCGCCCCGATTATGTTTCAAGGTTTTTCAGCACCATACCAGGCCTGTGGGTTTCACCGAAGTGGTAAACGTTTGAGACCTGCATCACTTCACTCTTTTCTCCCACATTAAGCTGACACACCGAAATATAACTTGAATACTGTTAAAAGCGGCGTTAACCCCAACTTACTCACTCATTCACTCCAATAGCTTCAATTGCATTCTTAGAAATTCCACATTTGAGGCAACATTCCATTTGATGATCATCATTCTAGTATATATCTGCATTCCAAATAGCTTCGATGGCATTCCTAAAGAATTCCTAGGCTCAGACATTTTAACAAAGGTCGCATTCTTCATATTCTAAACATCCATGCATAGTGACTCCATTCTCATTGTGACGTCATGCAAGTCTTTTAGCATAACACTAGGCTCATGAATATTCCTAGAGCGTCTTCAGTGGAAGGCGCTGAAGCTCCACAAAATATACTACTCAGATGGCCCTCGTGTCATCGCACAACTTAATGCACGTCATTTGAATCAGAAGCATCAGTGGTATTGGCAACTTCAGCACTGGGGAAATCGACGTTGGGCTAATGTCATGTTTTCTGACGAATCGAGGTTCACTCTTGACTTCCATGTCCAAAGGAAACGAGTTTGTAGACATCTTAATGCACTCCATATTTTCCATGACAGAGTCGATCCTATCGGTGCATGATCATTGCAGTGCTCGTGGTGCCATTTGCACGAGTTAGCCAACATTTCATCTTTCAAGATGATAATGCACGTGCTCATCGTGTCATATTGTGACCTAATTCCTCCAATCCATGTCATGCCATGACCAGCTCTCAATCCTGACCTTTCCCCCATTGAACAAGTCTGGGATGCCATTGGGAAAATCCTCCCATCACTCTCAATAAACTCGGTGTTGTTCTCGCTGATTAGTGGAACGACTTGAGTCAAGCTGACATTTGTCGACTTATCAGACGCAGCAAAAGGCAGATTTCGAATTTGACATCCGACCTCTTTAACCCCTTACCCCCACCATCACATCACACCAACCATTAGAAACCATTAGATCTAATCGCCTACTCACCAGCAGATATGATCATATCACCATACACATAAACAGTTTATTGCAATAACCTAAACTGACAAACAAAAGAAACGATGTTACGAACCAGCATTATTTGTTCCTGAAACAGTGCCAAGGTCCAGGTAGACATGTCTTTTGTCAAAATGATTTATCAGTACCATGCCGAGAATGACGCTTTTTCGTCAGTTTACATCAAATGTTCTGCTATTTATGTCCACTATGTCCACAAAACAGCAAACTGGCCGGATGGGCTTTTTGCTTTGCTACACATGGCCTTGTTTGATATAAAAGTTCTCTATTATACTGCTATTATCTTTGTTCTGTTTTAAAATCACGTTTCTGTTTTAGTGAACAGTGATAGATTTTTTACATTTTACTCCATATGTAAAATTTGAAATGTGACATACAAAAATCTCAGTCTCTAAAATAGAAACAAATATGACTCTACCCAAAAGCAAACACCCAACTCCACCCACACCCCTCCGCCTCAAAAATCGAACTTTAGAATTTGTATACTTATCTCTTTCAGGGCATACATTGTATTTCAAAACAATGGCTTTGACATTGTACTTACCAGATTGTCGATGTCCCTGCGACGTCCCATTGTAGAATTACTTTTCATGTGGCATGTAAAGGCATACACTTCATGTTTGGACGGCGCGCACATTGAGGTATTTAAACAAACACTCTCACATAATTTTATCCTGGACTCTGATACTACGGACATTAAGGAAATAATATTCAGACTAATTGCAAAACATACACGTCCTGCCATGTTCATAGTTTGAATCGATGATGCTTTGCTGTTTGGTGCGAATTGTTTGACGTTGCTCCTCTGTAGTATAGTATTGAGCTGTGTAATGTAGAACGATCTACTTCAAAGCTGGTAATGGTTGGGTCTGTTGACATTTATCAATTAGTGAGAGCCTACAGTGCCTGATATCTCGGATTCCAAAGCATACATTTGCCAACATGGTTGTTTCTATCGCCTTGGAAATATAGGGAGACTGTTGTGATTTGGTGATTTTACCCAAAGAAGATGAGGATGATTATGAAACGTGGATAATCAAAAGAATGTAAAGACAAATGAAAATTAAAATCTGTAAAGAGTAAACATTATTTCATTTTCAACATTGTACTTCGTTGGCTGGGAAGATGAAACCTGCATTCAGACTTCCTTCTCACAAAGAAAGATAGTTTGGACAGGGTGCATCATTCCTCAGATAGTTTTTGCATCTATATTTCTTTTGTAGACAGTGTTCCATCCCAGCTTCATTATTGAGTTGCTCCCGATGATGTAGTTAATGGTGGCTTGTTGGTCCTCCAAGAGCCATATTCCTTTCAAGCCAGTAGCTCCAAGCCATTAGGCAACAGTTGCAGTGAAGAAGAAAATGGAACTCGATTCGCATTAATTTGTAACATTTTGGATTTCGGAGACTCCTTCAGTCAGAACTATGTCAGCTGTATCATTGCACTCTGAATGTTCAATCCATTTATGAGCAATGTCCCAAGCCGTTGGGGCATGATGCAATCATGTTCTTTAAATTCTTTAATCACTATCATATCCACACTTTCTGGTTGTTTGTTCGTTGTTTAATGCCGATCTCGCCGATAATCCAGGGAATGTCTTTGTTTAACTTACACATACCGCAATCTTTGCGATGAGACAAGCAACATAAATTCCTGAAAAAACTTCTATGTTCCCACGTGTGTTTTCCTCCCATAGAGCGATCATATCACCGGATTGCAATTAACAGTTCGGATGTTTTAGTTTGATCAGAAAATTCTTTCAGCAGTGTGTTTGTTTCAAATTAGGCGTCTTTCGGCAACACTTACTTTTTCAAGCAGATCTGTGATGGATACCAGGAATGATGTGGACATGATAAAGATACGTAGCAGAATCATGAAATGAACAGATATCTATACAAAAGAATGAACAGCTCCGAAGATGGCGCTGACTCATAAGGTCTTCTAAGCATTTTGTTATTATTATCCCCCGCCGCGCGAAAGCGCGAAGCGGGGGATATAGTATTCACGACCGTCCGTACGTCCGTCCGTCCGTCCGTCCGTCCGTCCGTACGTCCCACCTGTTTGTTGCCGCGATATCTCAAGAACTAAACACTGGATTGTCTTCATATTTGGAACTATGGTGTATATACAGACTCTGCAGACACCAGTCGGTTTTGGTGACCTTGATCCCATTTTCAAGGTCACAGCAGACAAATCTGCTTTTAGAGTTGGAAAACGGTGTTGCCGCGATATCTCAAGAACTAAACACTGGATTGTCTTCATATTTGGAACTATGGTGTATATACAGACTCCGCAGACACCAGTCGGTTTTGGTGACCTTGATCCCATTTTCAAGGTCACAGCAGACAAATCTGCTTTTAGAGTTGGAAAACGGTGTTGCCGCGATATCTCAAGAACTAAACACTGGATTGTCTTCATATTTGGAACTATGGTGTATATACAGACACCGCAGACACCAGTCGGTTTTGGTCACCTTGATCCCATTTTCAAGGTCACAGCAGGCAAATCTGCTTTTGGAGTTGGAAAACGGTGTTGCCGCGATATCTCAAGAACTAAACACTGGATTGTCTTCATATTTGGAACTATAGTGTATATACAGACTCCGCAGACACCAGTCGGTTTTGGTGACCTTGATCCCATTTTCAAGGTCACAGCAGGCAAAACTGCTTTTAGAGTTGGAAAACGGTGTTGCCGCGATATCTCAAGAACTAAACCTCTCGATTGTCTTCATATTTGGAACTATGGTGTATATACAGACACCGCAGACACCAGTCGGTTTTGGTGACCTTGACCCCATTTTCAAGGTCACAGCAGGCAAATCTGCTTTTAGAGTTGGAAAACGTTGTTGCCGCGATATCTCAAGAACTAATCGCTGGATTGTCTTCATATTTGGAACTATAGTGTATATACAGACACCGCATACACCTGTCAGATTTGGTGACCTTGACCCCATTTTCAAGGTCACAGCAGGCAAATCTGTTTTTGGAGTTGGAAAACGGTGTTGCCACAATATCTCAAGAACTAATCGCTGGATTGTCTTCATATTTGGTACTATGGTGTATATGGCGGGGGATATTTCGTCACTCTGTGACAAATACTTGTTAGAGCTTAACATTTCCTGACTTCCTTACAAGAAAAATAATAGAATTGTATTGTCAATGACGTTTTAATTAATGCCCATGGTCATGTACACTGCTGCCGAGAAGCCCACACCCCTTACATTCTTTGAGGACGCATGACACACGAATGTGACGTGTGTGCACCACGGGTGCAAATTGGCTGTGTGCTCTATGGTTACAACGAGAGGGATTTCTCACATGGACTCAACCTGTTTTTACTTCTATCATGAACATCCGTCAACAAAACTTGTCAAACTTTATGAAAGTCACATGCTATTCATCTTCCCGAGGCAAGAGAGTTAACTGACTATGAAAGTCCAGTTGCCACCCTTGCCAAACTAGGCAAGGGTACTAATATGTTTTTTTTGTAAAACAAGTATATCTAAAAAACTCCATTATTGTGTTCAGAAGTTGGTAGTACCTTAAGGTTTGTTTGTTGTTTAACGCAAATACTCAGCAATATTACAGCTATATGAATGCGGTCTGTAAATAATCGAGTCTGGACAAATAAACAAACAAGCAAAAACTTGTATTCCCTTCTGGGAATCTTTATCTGGTGAAAAGCTCAGACTTGTCTTATATCCCAAGCAAGCAAGGCAATATTTTCTGTTATTAATTTCCAAAGGAAACTGTATAATATACGTTGTCCAGATATATTTAAAGGGCAAGTAAAGAAAAAGAATTATTGTGATTTTGTTGCGAATCAGAATTGCCAAGATATCTATATATATATGTCAATTTCCGAGAGAAAAAAGGCATGATATTCGTAGAAAGAGTTTAAATGCTCCGTAATTGGATTCCAAAACAAAACTATTTGGGGGCGTGGCCTAAAGGTGCCAGCACAATGGTGCATCAATGCGTGGCAAATGTTGTCAATGGCTGATAAGTTGGCTGACTTGTGATGATTGGTAACAATACGCTTACACCAGGAAGCGGTCCATCTAAAAGTGTTGCTATTTTTATTAATCTTACATTAATAACAGTGGATACATTGCTGAATGTTTGAAACGGTCTTTGATCTTGACATTGTGAATAATATAAATATAACAATGGATGTCTGTAACGAACGTTTTATAACTAACATCCTGTTTGGGTTCCATAATCAGTGACTTCCTAATTGTCCAACAGCTGGCCTAGGATATTCCCCACTGTGTTTGTTTATGCAAAACATCCTTCCATCCAGCATTCGTTTGCTTTAAAATATAAAATAATTACTTATGAAAATAATGAGCACTGTATAAAATACTATAATATTTGTATAGTATTTTTATAGTATGCCAAGTGTGTCTATGCATCACTGGTGGTTTGTAAAAACAAGTAGTATCTTTTGGATAATTGAGACCACTGTTGATTACAATGAGATTAAATGAATTGTCGCTGAATAGATGTGATATGGTTTACATCTTCAAGCATGGTACACTGCTGTGCAACGTCAGGCTCTAACTGTTACTTTTTATGCAAATACTGTGTGACTTGTTCTGGTAGGACAGGTTAGGGTAACATTTTTCAAGAACACCTGGTTTTCATCACTGGTTTTCAGTGGTCCATTCGTATAAAACCATCTCTGCTAGTTTACCTTTTACGCCCAATGGAATCTGTTTCCAGGCCACTGGCATCAGAAGACAAAATGGAGGTTTTTTGAGGATACCTTAGAATGGGACCAGAAATCAGGTGCGTTTAGCAAATGTGTTATAGCAGTCCCTAAATGAAAGATACAGTTATAGGTGCCTGGACATGGGCGAAATATTTAATAGATTTCCTCTAATATGAATGTAATCACAGCTATTGATTTTTATTTTGGAGTAAAGTAAAATGTTTCTTCCACCCTGTCAACTGAAATACCTTCTTTGGGAATAAACTGACCTAAATGTGTGATGCGAACATTTGTTGTGAACGTTTGGGTTTGATTAGCCTCTCTTAGGTTTGGGAATACTTGCATCAAAAGATGACTGAATATGAGTATCTCGTCTATATCGCCCTCACAACATTGTCACGTTAGAACATGTAAAACTTGTTTCCCAATGTTACACGAGTGACGTCTGGTGAAATTCTGGTAAAATTCTCAGTCAGACATTTTGTAGATTCTTCATCCAAATTTATCTGCCAGGATCCTGAGAAAAGATCCAAAACAGAGAAGTGTTTTGCTTTATTGATTTCAGTCTAATCTTCATTTCATCTACCTGTCTATTATTTCTTCTGAAAATTACCATAGATGCCTTGACGAAGTGACCGCCTCAGTGGTCTTGTGGTAGAGCGTCCGCATGAAGAGCGGAAGGTCCAGGGTTCGATCCCCGGCCTCGTCTTATCAAAAGATGTTAAAAGATGGTACTTGTTGTTACCCTGTCTGGCGCTCGGCATAAATGGGCTAATACAAGGACTGGTCGGATCGGAGTCAGCATACTGTGTCTGAGTGGGTATTCATGTTAAACTGTGGCAGGTATCTCAGTGAGCTAGCACCATAAATCGGCAACAGTCCAGACTAGTACAATCAGCCACACACACGTGCATGCACGTCGCTATAAAAGTGCAATACTCTTGGACGCGACGTTAAATTTCACCTTACCTTGAAATGATTTGGTGAGTGAGTGAATGTGGTTTTAGCAATTTTCCAGCAGTATCACGGCGGAGGACACCGGAAATGTGCTTCACACATTGTACCCATGTCGGGGATTGAACCCAAGTCTTCGGCATGACGAGCGAACGCTTTAACCACTAGGCTACCCGACCGCCCCAAATGATTTGGAGTCACTGGCTTTAAATGTTAAGTTTAAAGTTTGAGCCTTTGCCTAACTCAATCAAATGTGTTGCAAAATATCTCTATTCCAATGTAGGAATTCAAGGGGTTGCATATTTTGACCTGATGTCAATATCGTGAAGCAATGTCAATGCTTTCACGAGAAGAAATCCTGTTGGATTGTCTTGTGTCTGTCCAGTGTTGTCACCTTGATTGTCCTGTAAGGGCCATGAGACATGGTGGGACTTGATGGGGTCAAACCCGGCCACTAGCTGCCTGGCTCGTATTATGACTTTATGGCACATTGGTGGGATTTATCAATTCGATTCCAGCATGATTATGCAAGGTTTGTACTATACACTTAGCACTTAAACGGTTGGCAATGAATCAGTTGGTTCACATAAACCTAGTGCAGATTTAGGCTTTCAAACTATCACTAGAATGAGTGATTCAGATCTGGATGGACTTCTAGATTTGTAACATCACAGCCAGAGGATGTCTGATTATCCGCCGAAACAGATTGCACTGGCGCAAAATAGCGGGGAAACTGTATGAATGGATCACTGAAAATCAGTGTTGGCACCAAGTGTTCGCGAAAAGGACAAGAAAAGTTCTTTTGTGTAACAACAGCTGGAATTTCAAAATCACTTAAAATCAAAAGAGTAATTTCTGTGAAACCATATACACTTGAAACATTTTCCTGTCAACGCTAATAGCATCAAAGTGATCTGTGAGAAAGATCTGTGCCAAGAATAGCTGGACAATTTGAGTGTTTGCGAAAGAGAAATGTAATGTGTTTAAGTTTTTGAACAACTCTTCGTCGTTCAGGCGACTACTTCCATGTGATCACTGTGGGGAGTATCACATGACCAGTGTCGGGAGTATCAAATGACCAGTGTCGGGAGTATCACATGACCAGTTTTGGGAATATCACATGACCAGTGTGGGGAGTATCACATGACCAGTGTTGGGAGTATCACATGACCAGTGTAGGGAGTATCACATGACCAGTGTCGGGAGTATCAAATGACCAGTGTCGGGAGTATCAAATGTCCAGTGTGGGGAGTATCACATAACCAGTGTAGGGAGTATCATGTTAGTATAATGTAACCAGTGTACTAGTATCATATGACTAGTCCCCTGTTTGGACCCGGGGCAGATAAAAATGTGTCCTCAGCACCCCACTGCTGGTCGTAAAAAGGCGAATTAACTTGGCAACCCGTTACCCGTTCATTTGCCCAATGCACCACTTTGACCCTTACGTCGCCTAGACGGGTGGTGGGATGACCCCGGTCCTATCAATCAGCTGGTCATGCCAAGCCCTGAGCACTTATACTTCTGTTGCTGCATCACTTTTTTTACTTAATTGTGTTGTACTTTTATCATTATACATGGATTTTCTCTTTACATTAAAATTCAAAATTTGCCTAGATGCTAGTGCCAGAAGGCGGTGGCTCATGCGCCAAAGTGGTGGAACCTTCTGATTGTGTATGTATCCCTAGTGTCTATCTGTCGGATATCCACAGACGTTAAGGCACTGTCCTTGTTGGCACTCGGTGGCGGGTGGGGACTAGGGACGACGCAACTCTACCAACAACCATGGATTACGAACCCCCCATCCCCCACCAAAAAATTCCTAACGTCCACTTGACAATGACGATATGCTGATGAAGTGTGTGCATCGAATTCCGTCAATTATTGGTCACGTTGTCTTTTTCTTGAGACTCTTGATCAAACACCTCTAAAGTTGAACCCATTTGCAGTATCAAAGGGTGTATATGGAATCGCAGGAGATGTGAAAAACACATTAAACGCGATCAGGCTCTATTTTGATAGAATGCAACAAAAGACAACAAGCACTTAATCTCATGTCAACAAAGATGTTTGTGGGCATGCCGATTACAGTCACTCCACACAGTAACACCAGTAAGGGTATTGTTAGAGACTTGGATCGACTGTTTGCTGATATGAAAGAAACTGACATCGGATCTGAACTGAAAGAACAAGGGGTCGTTTTTGTTAAAAGATTCATAGCTCGAAGAAACAATGAAATTCACCAAACAAACACTAAGCTCTTTTCATTTTCTTCTCCGACCGCACCAAAATCATTTGAAGCAGGATACTGTAATATCAATGTTCAAACCTTCATTCCAACCCTCTCAGATATTTCAAATGCCAGACATTCATAGTGTGAATACCTGCACAAAGGCCATTGCGTGTGCTCACTGTAATGAAAATACACGTGTAACTGAGGAATGTGACAGCAATGATGAAATAAGTGCCAACTGCTCAGGGAGTCATCCATCCTTCTCTAAAAAAAACAACAGATGGAGATAAATAAATATCAGTTTTGCTGATGCGAAGACACAATTCAAACTACAAATCCAAATGAAGCCTATGCATCCATTACCAGACCACATTTTGAAACAGTCCGAAAAGCTACCTCGCCTGTATCCACTTCTCAAAACCTTGCCAAACAGACTTGACATGGGTCAACAGAGATACTCCACAAGTTTTCTCGACTCAACAGTCAACTCAAACTACAGGATCACTCCCTGACACACCAATCATATCTCAAGATCACTCAAAATCAGCTAAATCTTCTCAGGAACAGTCGTCTTATCAGTCGGCTCCAAAACACCAATCTGACACAAGTGTGAAACAAGTTGTGAAAGTTAAAAATAAAACAAGAACAGAATTGTCAAATTATTATCAAAGTTGCAGAGCCCCAAAAGGATCAGTCAAATCAGAGCCAACTATTCAACAAGTTTGGATCACTAGAGAACATGGATGTGTCCGACAACATCCATCACAGGGCACATAGCTTGTCGCCCTTCAGTAAGGTGAGGGGTAGATCCACGGTTAATCCTCCAAAAAGGTAATTTCTTCCCATATCGTACAGTCGAAATATAGGGGACTGAACACTTATTTTAATGAAGTACTGCTTTTAGTACAGGACTTCACACGATAAGCATTCTGTCTACAAGAAACATGTCTAAAGCAGACAGATATTTTATCCTAAATTAATTCATTGCATACCATTCTTTTTCTCCTCCTGGTGATAGGGCCATTGGAGGATCATCAATCAGTCATGAGGCAGGATGTTATCCACAGCCCTGTTATACTTAATACTAATCTGAGGCTGGTGCAGTACGTCTAATTCTGTGTACTTGTTATTACCCTAATAAATGTGCATTCGAATATTAGTAGGGACACGGCTGGTCAGCCGTTCAAGGCGCCGTTATTCGCTGTGCAGAGTTGTGTCCCTTAACTGTGTCAGAAACCTATCATAGTATGTTCGAATTCTGATAATATTTCCAGGCTTGTCAGCACTATACCCGTCCTCGAGGGTTTCACCAAAATGGTAAACATCAAAGACCTGCTTTACTTTAGGCATGCCTTCCTAGCGATCTGGAAGCTGACACGTCGTCGTATTACTCAAATACTGCTCAAAGCGTCATTAAACACACTCACACACTCGAACTAAAGACGCAAAGAGCTACGCAGAGATTCCACAAAACTGTGCCGAGACTGAACCGTTTGTCAGGTTTTTCATGTCTTGATGTTTGTTTGTGTGTTGTCCAACGCCATACTTAGCAATATTCCAGCTTTATGACGGCGGTCTGTAAATAATCCAGTCTGGACCAGACAATCCAGTGATTACTATCATGAGCATCGATCCACGCAATTTGGATATGATGACATCCATCGACTAAGTAGGCGAGTCTGACCATCCGATTCCGTTAGCCGCCTCTTTCGACAAGCATGGCTTGCTGAAGACCAATTCTTACCCGGATCTTCACGGGTTTACTTGTCTTGAGAAACATCAAATAGTGGGAAAGTGTTTGGACGTCACTGCCACAGTCAGTAATATTCAAACTAACATGAAGGTGCCCTGTAAACAAGCGAGTCTGGACCAGACAAACCAGTGGTTGATATAATGAGCGCTTCAGTATTTACTGAAAGCGTTCATGTTTGTTTGTATCACACTTACCAAAATCACACCAATGGCTTGATTGTCTTACCATCGCCACACACCTAAGTTCCATTAACGTGGCTTGGTAGTCTGCAGATGGATTCTGTCATATCAGAAATATGATAAGAATGTTAAAATAATAAATAAAAATAATGTTGATTATGTGTTGCGATGGCTATTAATAAGTCGTAGAACGCCACATTCGAAACTCTCCAAAACAACGAACTGTAATCTGTCGAATCATCTGGTAGGCGTTTTAAAGAAGAAGAACAACAACAAAAACACCAACAACACGAACAAGAAGAAGAGCAAACCAATAAGTCAATCAACAATATATTTTAAACCAGAAGGCAAAATAATAACAAGTAGAACATTTTGAAATTTGAAAATCTTGTTCTTCCTTCTTTCTAATATTGAATAGATACATGTTCTGTCAATAGTAATATTTGTTTACTTGTTCGTTGCATCGGGTTGATGGCTCTCTTTAATTCAATATTTTAGAATATAATATCATTTAAAAAAATGCAAACTTGCAATTACATGACTGTCATTGGAAAAGTATTTATTTACATGGTAACAAATGCATAGCTTTTAATTTGGTTGGATGTGTATAATCTTCTATGAGAATGTCAGGCTTGATCCGTCCGAACTATTCAATTTTTTTATATTGCGAGCTTTGTGTTCCAAATATTAATGTAAACCTAGGGGTCGCTTTAATTGTGCATTTGTAGATTTAAAAAAAATGTTATATTTACTTCTTACCAAATGATGTCATGGGAAATTATTTCTAGTTTCAAAGAATATGTCTTCATCGGTAAAGGTTTCGTATTAAAACACAATCTTGTAGAACACAGTGCTTCATAACATCTAGTGGTGTACGCAAGGGATGTATATTAAGCCCAGTTTTGTTTATTTTCTTCATTAATGCGCCCGTCTTAGAAATATATAATGAATGTCATTATAGTGTGTTTGTCACACAAGATATCATAGATTTAATGTTTCTTCTCTTTGCTGATGATATTATAATGTTTTCATATTCTGTTAACAGAAACGCTGGAAAGTTCTACTCATAGGGATTGCAAGTTAATTTGTCAAAAACGAAAGAAATTGTTTTTAGAAATTCAGGCATCATTGCCAAAATTGGAAAATCGACATATAGCAATATCCCCTTAAAAAATGCTACTTTACTAGGCTTGAAGCTATCATCTAAACTAGCATGATTACTTGCGTGCAAACAATCAGCATCATAAGCATCAAAATCAATTATACATATCTATATATTTTCAAGCAAAATGTACATGTATCCTTTTCTACAGCTTATGCTATATTTGACGGCAAAATTACCTCATCTTGTAACACGAAGCAGAATTATGGGGCGCTAAATATAATGACGCTATTATAAAGTACATTCTTCTTACATTAAACGCTTTAAAATGGTTGAAAAACATGCTTTCAATAAAGCTATTAAAGGTGAAAAAGGATGATATATCAACTTAGTGGTTGATAATAATATTGGTTTGAGAGTGGGATCGCAAAGTTATCCTTAACAATCTTCCAAACTACTGAAAGCTCTTGATGAGAATGGCAAGACGATTAGGATGTCCAATGTTCCAAACTACTGAAAGCTCTTGCTGAGAATGGCAAGACGATTAGGATGTCCAATGTGAGAGATGTATTATTTTTATGTGGATAATCCTTTTGTGTGGATTTCCCAAGATGTAGTCGATACAAATTTGTTATTTGTGATAATGCTTTCAAACAAAGGTTACAGGACATGTATAGTCAAAACTGGCATACAAGTATATCTTCTGCACGTTTCCGCAGCCATTACAATGACATTTAGTCTGCTATAGAACCAGAGAAGTTAATAAGCATGTTAGATGATAAATCGCTTATCAGGTCTTCTTGTAACTATAGAGTGTCATTACACAATTTAAATGTCATTTGTAGATGTGAAAAAAGATAATTTGAAATGGACATGTGTAAAAACTGCCAGTTAGGAGAGATTGGGGATGAATTTCATATGTTATTAGTTGTGTGATAAGTATCAACAACTAAGAGAAAAGTATATTCCGAAGTTTAACAATATGCATAAAAACAAGATGAAAATTATCAATCTTACACGATCCCACAATATTGATAAAACATCTTTTCTCTGATAAAGTTTTTGGATATCGTGTATATCACGTGATTAAACAATTGAAACTGAAATATCAACTGTACAATAAGCCAATTTAAGATGTTCCCGATAAATCTATGGCGAACTTTCTGACCTAATATGAAATTAATCCCTAGCTAGGATGCGTTTGATCTATGTTGTGTGTATACAAGCGTACATTTGTTGTGTAAACGCAAAACTCACTCATCCACACACTCACTCACATATTTTACAGAAACGGTTAAAGGAGAAACTGGGAGATAACGTCGCGCTCACGGTTGTTTCACTTATAGTGAGTGAGTTTGGTTTTATGCCACTTTTAGCAATATTCCAGCAATATCACGGCGGGGGACACCAGAAATGGGCTTCACACATTGTACCCATGTCGGGAATCGAACCCGGGTCTTCGGCGTGACGAGCAAACGCTTTAACCACTAGGCTACCCGACCTCCCCGTTTCACTTATAGAGCGAAGTATACTCAACAACAATAGTTCCTGTGACACCAGTATTTTAGTGTATTTTTCAAACCAGTCAAGTTTGGTTTTCAATATTGTAGTACATGTATGGAATCAAGTCACAAAAACGCAACTGCTATAGAAAAGCATGCATCCCATGCAAAAGTTGACTTTTATGCAAGCCCCAAGCATTTCACTACCCAAGAATGGGTGTAAAAACATGTGCGTTAACGGGATTCCATATGACAAAACCACTCAGCTGACAACAACCACTCAGCTGACAACAACCACTAAGAAAAACAACAACATTACACAAATATTCTACATTACGAAATGCCACGCCTGTCCGGAAATTAGCGTCTGCGAGCCTTGTTTTAAAAATATTTTATTCAGATTGAAATGGATTGGGAACAAGTTATCCAACTTAGGACTCCCTCTCCATGGTATTTACAAAGCTTGTACAGTAAATCATATACAAGGAAAACAGAAAAGATGATGAGTGTAAAGATAACAAGAAATGTACAAGAGAGAGAGACTAGTATATGTACATTAAAGTGTTACCCAAATCTCTTTGTGTGACTTATAAACATTTGCACTGCTTTAAAGATGTGTTGATTTTCGATAATGGACAAACATTCATTTCCGTTTAACATCAAATTTAAATCTAATTTAGCATTTTTGTTCACGGCGTTCTGTAAAATGTCCCGAATTATTATTAACATAGTTTTTCTTTGGTGGACGTACAATGGACACTTTAATAAATAATGATATGCGTTTTCACATGGATCACCACATTGACATATTGGATCACATTTTACCTCTATTCTTTATAAATCATAATTTAACTGGCTTTTCATATATCTTAATCGAGTATGATAAATATTCAACTTTCTAACACCATAGGAAAAATATGGAGGTGCAATGACTTGCTCTTTTTGTATGCATGTCTTGAATTGGGATGTAGATGTACAATTTCTACCTGCTGCAGGAATAGTGTTCCATAACCTTACAGTTGATGGAATAAAAGAACACGTTGAGTGTTTTAATCTAGTATATGGAATCCCAATATTGTCTGAATTTCTTAAATTATATGATATATTTGAACCCACAGTGGTTGGTACAATGTCTTTAAGGTAAGTTAGGGCAATATTACTTTGTATTTTGTAGAATAAACATAGCTTGCGTTTCCTTCTTCGTTCTATTAACGTTTCCCATCCTGTTTCATAATACAGATGTGTGTGCGAAGTATACTTTGGGAGCCCAGTAACTACTCTGGCAGCTTCTAGTTGGAGATTTTCTGAGTTGATAATTCTATATTACACCCATCCCACACTTCACACGCATATTCGAAATGGGGTCTTATGAAGATTGTATATACTTTATTTAGTGTATTTCTGTTCAATATGAATTTTAATTTTCTCATTGAATTTGTCATTTTTGATGTTGACTTAATTACGTTATCTACGTGACAGGACCATTTTCCGTTTGATGCAAACGTTATACCCAAATGTTTATGATTTTGAACATTCTTAACTTTACATTCATCAAAGTACAAGGTAATGAGGTCTGATTCATCTTTGAAGGAAAATATAACCGCTTCTGTTTTATCTGGGGTGTATTTAATTAACCAGCGTTTTGCCCAGTTACACAGCTTGCTCAGATTAAAATTTAGAGTTGATTCAACAAGTTGATTGTCTGGTGAAGAAAAGCCGAGTGCTCTATCGTCAGCAAAGAGTCTTGTTATGCAATCTAATTTATCAGCAATGTCGTTAACAAACACAATGAATAAAAAGGGACCTAACAGACAGACAATAGTTTATTAACGTCTCACTCCTGTACATACATAAAACAGCTTTATACAACTTGACATAGATAAAATGTACAGAACCATTCAGTAGAATTATGAGAGACGAATTATCACAGAATTTATACATAAATGATATAAAGATATATAGTAAAAAGTTATCCATATAAAAGATGTTTTCTACGATTAAGAATTAAAAAGCAGACTTTGGCAAGTATAAAACACACACTGGAGTCACTGAAAATAAAAAAAGTTTGTCGACATCAGGCATATCTAAAACATTATAAGATTTAGCAATACATTCATTAAAAAGAGTTGCCCTGATATCATCATATAATGCGCAGTGAAACAAAACATGGACCTCGTCTTCTACGCTGTCATTACAGTGAAAACATCTTCTATTATTGACAGGTACACCTTCGTATCGACCGGTTTCCACTCGAATAGGAGCCACACCACATAACACCGACCCCTGTGGAACGCCAGCCTTCCAAATCCTTGGCTTGGATAGAGCCCCGCTTACAAACACTGATTGAGTACGATTGCTTATGTAACTGGACAGCCATTCAAGTAAATTCCCTTTTATACCATACATTTCTAATTTGTACATAAGCCCTCTATGCCAGACACGATCAAATGCTTTTGACACATCGCAAAAAAACATGCAATATTTTTCAAGCCTTTGGCATGCTTGACGCAGGCTCGAGTCAACGTGATGTTGCAAGACAATTTAACGTCCACAGAAACACCATTTGGTGTTTATGGCAACGTTGGCAACAGACGAATGCAGTCAGAGACCATCCTCGGAGTGGCAGGCCACACGTAACCAATCATCGACAAGATAACTGGATTCGAACAACACACCTACAAAATCGATTCCAGCCAGCAACAGTGACTGCAAGAAGCATCCCTGGCCTTCGACGAATATCTTCACAAACCGTACGTCGTCGCCTCAGATGTGCAGGGATTGTCACCAGAAGACCCGCCAGACGTCCCATTTTGACAGGAAACCACCGTCAAGCACGTCTACAGTGGTGGAGACAGCGTCTACGCTGGACGGCTATGCAGTGGGGACAAGTTCTATTCACTGACGAGTCTCGTTTTCACCTCAGCCACATCGATGGACGGATTCGAGTGTACCGACGTCGAGGTGAACGTTCAATCATTGTGTCATGGAAGAAGATCGGTTCGGGGGCGGCAGCGTTATGGTATGGGGTGGGATTACAGCAAGGCAGAGGACCCGTTTGATAGTGGTAGAGGAAAATCTCAATGGAAAGCGCTACCGCGACGAGATCATCGGCCCTGTTGTTCTACCGTTTTTGCGTCGTCATGGCCCAGGCATTACCTTTCAACATGACAACGCCCAGCCTCATATTGCTCGACTTGTTCAACAAAACAACGTGAATGTCATCCCCTGGCTGGCTCGCTCCCCTGATCTCTCACCAATCGAGCACATGTGGGATGAGATGGATCGGCGTCTTCGACGTCAACCACGTGTTCCACAGACACTCTAGGAACTTCGAAACATGCTCCAGCAGATATGGACAGATATCCCACAGGACATTGTGCGACGCCTGGTCCATTCCATGAGACGAAGATGTGTAGCTTGCATCGCAACCAGAGGTGGACACACACACTATTGATTTGTAAATTGACATTTTGGCATGTTCATGGTGTTTTTATGAAATCACGCATTTTCTGAAGTCAGTATGGCAAATTAAACCATTTGAACACTTACAGGAGTCTTTTATCTGTTGCAAACCGAAATTGTTTCAGATTTGGTAAAAAACATAACTTTGCATTAAATCTTATTCAATGTCACAAGAACTTTTGTTGTTCAGTATAATTATTAATCGAGACAATTGTTTTGGTACATTGAATTATTACGAAACAATGCTAAATAATGGTACTTTTTGGTTGGTTTGTGTCAGCAATATATCATTAATAAGACGTCGGTATGTAAATAATCGTGCCTGGACTAGAAAATCCTGTTAGTGACATCATGAGCATCATTCGTCACCACTCGCATGTTTCCGTCATACATGCATGTTTCCGTCACCACTCGCTCCTTTCCGTAACCTGCAAGAAGACTCGTCCCCCTATCGATGAATGTTATGTGCGAAAATACGACAAACCAATCAGAATGCGCGTATGATTTTTAAGTTCTTCGTCAAAGAATCCCTCAGAAATAATTTTTGATTTTAAATATGTCTTGCATCTAAAATATACCCAAGACACAGTTAAATGTGTTCAATCATACTGTATAACTCCGCACGTCCCAATGTGCTTTAATTGCATCTGAAATATATATAATACATGGGGAAATAATATGTGAACCATTACGCAACGAGTTGACAATTGTTTTGGGTATGCCCGTTTGCGATACGACGGAACCCGGTCGCAAAAATGGCCATGAGAGGGGCACGAGTCGCTATGCGGCTTGTCCCGGAATAACACGAGTTGGTCACGAATGGCACCGTCACCGCTCGCATGTTTCCGTCACCTACAACAAGGTTCGTCCCCTTCTAAGAAGGTCGCCATACTACTAAACGGCGCATGTCAATCAAAATGCGCATCAGGATATGGGTACTTCCATCAAAATAATACCGAGTATATAAATTAATTATTGCAATAAACGTTCTTAAAAAAGGCGATACTCGTATTTACAAATTTGATTTTAACAACTCCAGTTGAACACCAGCAGTAACTTTCATTCGATTACATGAATATATGTTGTACTTAAATATTGAGTTTGTCATAAATTGGACATATAACTATAGAGATGGCTGAATTGGCTCAGGTTGACTATGTCAAAAGTACACAATTAAAGGCTTTGGCAGCGTAGCCGAGTTAAGACATGTGTACCAAATGATAGATTTTATCAACTGCCGACAAATATATATTTGTATATGAATAATGTATATTCCAGCAAGCACTGACACATGAAGTGATAATCCACTTCCATAACTAGTGCTTTAGAAATGACTTTAAGTTTGTGTTTTGTGACATATTAACAGGTGCCTGTGCGCGGATGGATTATACATATTAACCTTAGTACAAGGGTAATATATGTTACACGGATTTAATTGCTATTTGGGTGATAACCTGGTTCTCATAGATACCCCTACACACACACGTGTGTTATATGGATCATGTACAAAATGCTGTCTTTGACTTACAGGTGTGTCAACAACCAGGCTCCAGCTTATCTCTCCACTCTGCTCCAGCTTATCGCTCCACTCTGCTCCAGCTTATCTCTCCACTCTGCTCCAGCTTATCTCTCCACTCTGCTCCAGCTTATCTCTCCACTCTGCTCCAGCTTATCGCTCCACTCTGCTCCAGCTTATCTCTCCACTCTGCTCCAGCTTATCTCTCCACTCTGCTCCAGCTTATCTCTCCACTCTGCTCCAGCTTATCTCTCCACTCTGCTCCAGCTTATCTCTCCACTCTGCTCCAGCTTTTCTCTCCACTCTGCTCCAGCTTATCTCTCCACTCTGCTCCAGCTTATCGCTCCACTCTGCTCCAGCTTATCTCTCCACTCTGCTCCAGCTTATCTCTCCACTCTGCTCCAGCTTATCGCTCCTCTCTGCTCCAGCTTATCTCTCCACTCTGCTCCAGCTTATCTCTCCACTCTGCTCCAGCTTATCTCTCCACTCTGCTCCAGCTTATCGCTCCTCTCTGCTCCAGCTTATCTCTCCACTCTGCTCCAGCTTATCTCTCCACTCTGCTCCAGCTTATCGCTCCACTCTGCTCCAGCTTATCTCTCCACTCTGCTCCAGCTTATCTCTCCACTCTGCTCCAGCTTCATAATCCACCAAGAACTCTTCCATCAGCTAATCAACACCTGTTCCTCAGTATAGACTTTCCAGCTATGGACTAAAGACTTTCAGTGTGGCTGCCCCAAAGTTATGGAATGATCTTCCACGTGAGATTAGACTTTCCTCAACATTTCAGACATTCAAAGCAAATCTAAAGACACATTTTTTCAAAAAGGCTTTCCAGAGTGACACTTGAATGTGGCGCTTTTAGCATGAACACTACATAGAGTCTAGCGCATTATAATTATCATTAATAATATTATTATATGTCAGATCCGTGCCCCATACCTTTATTACATTAACAATCTTCGACTGAAAAAAAAAATTACAGATTGCGAGAAATAATTCGATTCTTCAATAAACATTCACAAATTGTTGATATACCACAAGTCATAAACGCACAGATATAGAAGATTCGAAAGAATTTTTTCTAAATTTGTAAAAGAAAGTTCTAGCTATCGTAAAAACATCACAAATTGTAATAAACCTTATGGGTTTTAAATTACCATAATGGGTAACGCACATATATACCGGACCGCACAAGAAACGTCACCCCAAGTAACATTGCATGAAAAGTTGTCATTTAAATATATGGGTATTTTTTTGTCAAGGTTTCTAAAATTTAACATTACTTTGTCCGGAAAAATGAAATTTCGTGATAAAAAAACAAAGCAGATGACAATAAAACCGATCGCCCAAACGCATCACGGCAACGGCCATGGTAACCCGATGAGTTCCGTGCAAACTGAAATTGCACATGCGTTCCCCCATTTCTTGCCCTATAAAAATCCACCCAGATCGGATAACATTCATTCGTTATTAAATTGGTACCAAATGCCAAGATTGACAAGAAATCAGCGACACCAAGTCCGTGGACGATTGCAAGCTGGACAAACCGTCCGGCAAGTAGCCAATGCATTTCAAGTCCACGTAAGGACCATATACAGGCTCCAGCAACGGTACCAGACCACCAACACTACAGATGACCGACCACATAGTGGAAGACCAAGGGTCACCACCCGACGTCAGGATCGTCAGACTGTGCGACAGTGTCTTCAACATCGCTTTGTTACTGCTACGGAAACTGCTCGACAGACCATGGGGACACACCAGCGACACATTAGTGCGGACACCGTGCGTCGACGATTGACGAGCAGACACCTCCACTGTCACAGGCCACAACGAGGACCCATTCTGACACCACGTCATCGCCGGGACCGTCTTCAGTGGGCAACAGAAGCAGCATTGGCGCCACCAGCAGTGGAGAAGAGTCCTCTTCTCAGACGACAACCGTTACTATATCTCAACAGCAGATGGCAGAGAGAGAGAGAGTCTAACGACGCCTTGGGAAACGTTATTCGGATGCTTGTGTTGTTGAGAGAGACTCGTGGGGTGGTCCGAGCATCATGATGTGGGGTGGAATTGGTCTTGCACAGAGGGTCGGGCCTGAACATCGGTCCAGGGAGAGACAATGATGTCACAGCAGCACGGTACATTGATCAAGTCTTGAGGCCACACGCCAAACTTCATTTGGCACGTCACCGCAACCACGAGTTTCAGCATGATAACGCCTGTGCCCTCACTGCGAGAGCAACAAGAGACTTCCTCCAGCAGAATGGCATCAGAACCATGCAGTGGCCTGCCTTCAGTCCCGATTTAAATCCCATTGAGCACCTGTGGGTCCAAGTTCAAAGACGACTAAATGACGTCCGACCAAGGCCGACAACTGCAGCTGAACTGCGTCAGGCGTTTGAGTGTGGACTCAAGTGCCTATGGCCTTCATCAACCGCCTCATCCATTCCAATGCACATAGCGGACACACGAGATACTGACTTGTGATGCCATTTTCTCAGAGACTAGTGTTGTGTTTCACTTTAAGAACATTTGACACTTTAATTTCAACCTTGATCAGTTTTGCCAAGTCTCATCTTTTTAATATGTCTCAAAGTATGTTTACAGTGTTTGGAAAAATCAGGTTTCTCATATATCTATCCATGGTGACGTTTCTTTTGCGGTTCGGTATATTTTGGTTTATTAAGCCTGTAAGAGACTATTATGTTACACAATTTAATCAGTTTTAAATACCGGTTATACCAAAGTTATGCATGTTAAATCAAACACATAGTTTGTACTCGACTACATGTCTTTACATGTGTTGAAAACATTGTAATTGTTCCTATTTTTCTGAACACCTTAAATTTGATTTGTTTGTTTGTTTGTTGTTTAACGCCGCTCTCAGCAATATTCAGGCTGTATGACGGCGGTCTGTAAATAATCGAATCTGGACCAGACAATCCAGTGATTGACATCATCGGCATCGATCCACGCAATTGGGATAAGATGACATGCATCAACCAAGTCAGCGAGCCCGTTAGTCGCCTCTCACGACAAGCATGGGGTGTGTTTCAAGCATTTTCGATGAAATCTCCTCCTCCCCTACACCGACTATAACATGGTTCGCGCCTTATATTACGCTAGACTCCATACGCACTGTGCATGCTCAAAGTGATAGCACTACATTGCTATGGATCAGTGTGCACTCGACTTTCATTCGTCTCCCTGGGGAGTATATATAGCCATCTTAGTGGGTTAACAGTCACAATATCATATCATCCTGACAGGTACCCATTTAACTGCTGGGAGAACAGGTGTATTTCGAAAATTATATTGTGCTACATTGTGCCACCCCTGTCAGTGGTTCAGTGTTCGCACAAATACCATAATATTGTATTCTTTTATGCAGATGTGTTTCAATGATTTTTGGTTTTGTTTGGTTTGCTGTTTAACGCCGCACTTAGCAATATTCCAGCAATATGACGGCGATCTGTAAATAATCGAGTCTGGACCAGACAATCCAGTGGTTGATATCATGAGCATCGATCCTCGCAATTGGGATCGATGACATGTTTCAACCAAGTCATCGAGCCAGACCACCCGATCCATGTTTGGTGGTGGTTTGAAATGAAACAAAAATTATTTTTCGATGGTGGTGTATGTCAAACGGGTATTTTATGATAGTTATGTTTTGAACCTTAAATGTGCATCTTCCCGAGGCAAGGGAGTGAACTGACTACAGAAGTTCAGTTTCCACCCTTGCCGCATCTTCCCGAGACAAGGGAGATAACTGACTGTAAAAATCCAGTTTCACCCTTGCCGAACCAGGCTGTAGTTATGGAGTTATATTTTGCATAGTCTATGCATAGTCCTATCACATTCGCGTAACGAAATCGACAACCTGTTCGTAAACAACGTGCTTTCAACGTGCAGATTTCGTGCTATCGCAGGATTTGTTAAGATGTGTACTGTCAACTGGGCGTCGACAGATATTTTCCAAATCTTTTCACGTTTGTATTCAAGGTGCACATGTGATGTGATGCACTTCGCGAGGTAAGACCCGTTATCCTACTATTTATATCTTAATCATCGATCAGATCGCCTTGACTGGGCACCGCCATGTTTGTTTGAAGGAAATGCAAGCGATATCAGAGGTGGAATCTGATTGGTCAATAGGAGGGGCATAGAAATGACATACCTCTTAATAGTCACTGGTGGCGCTACGATCGAGCCCAGAAATTCCAGCCTTGTTCGACAAGGGTGGAAACTGACCTTTAACAGTCACTTAACTCCCTTGTCTCGGGAAGATACCCTTGCCGAACTAGGCTTGAATTCTGGGGTTATATTTTGGCTGGACTAAAGAGTCATGCATAGTCCAATCAAAATTGCGCAACAAACTAGACATCAGGTTCGTAAACAACATGGATTTCAACGTCCAGATTTCCGTCGACTGCAGGATTTGCAAAGCGTGTTTTCCGTCAACTGGGCGTTGACAAATATTTGGAAAATATTTTCATGTTTTTTCATCAAGGTGCTCAAATGGGGGTTGAGGTTTGGGCGATGAGGTTGGGGCGATGAGGTAGGGTGATTAGGTGGTGGTGACGGTGTGATTGATGATTTGGGGTCATGGGGTATGGGTGATGAGGTGGTGGTGATGAGGTAGGCTGATGGGATGATGAGTCGGGGATTATGAAGTGGGGTGATGAGGTGGGGGTGAAGGGGTTAGGGGGTGAGGGTGAGGAGGTGGGGGTGATGGGGTGAGGAGTTGGGGTTGATGACGTAGGGATGACGGAGTGATGAGGTGTGGGCGATGAGGCGGGGATGATGAGGTGGTGGTGATGGTGTGATTGATGAGGTGGGGGTGATGGGGTATGGGTGATGAGGTTGTGGTGATGAGGTAGGCTGATGGGATGATGAGCCGGGGATAATGAGGTGGGAGTGAAGGGGTGAGGATTTTGGGGTGATGGTGTGAGGAGGTGGGGGTGATGGGGTGAAGGGGTGAGGAGGTGGGGGTGATGGGGTGATCAGGTGGGGGTGATGAGGTGGGGGTGATGGGGTGATGAGGTGGGGGTGAAGGGGTTAGGAGGTGGGGGTGATGGGGTGATGAGGTGGGGTGATGAGGTAGGGTGGTGAGGTTGGGGTGATGGGGTGATGAGGTTGGGGTGATGGGGTTATGAGGTGGGGTGATGAGGTGGGGGTGATGGAGGGATGAGGTGGGGTGATGAGGTGGGGGTGATGAGGTTGGGGTGATGGGGTGATTAGGTGGGGTGATGAGGTGGGGGTGATGAGGTGATGACGTTGGGTGATGAGGTTGGGGTGATGGGGTGATGAGGTTGGGGTGATGAGGTGGGGTGATGAGGTGGGGTGATGAGGTGGGGGTGAAGGGGTGATGAGGTGGGGGTGATGAGGTGGGGTGATGAGGTGGGGGTGAAGGGGTTAGGAGATGGGGGTGATGGGGTGAGGAGGTTGGGTTGAAGGGGATAGGAGGTGGGGTGATGAGGTGAGGGGGAAGGGGTTAGGATCTTGGGGTGATGGGGTGAGGAGGTGGGTTTGACGGGGAGATGAGGTAGGGATGATGAGGTTGGGAGCTGACGGGGTGACGGGGTGATGAGGTGGGGGTGACGGAGTGATGAGGTGTGGGTGACGGGATGAAAACGTACACAATAAATGATCCTGTAGAGACATAATGAAATTGTCATTTACACAATTTTGACTGAAACAACCATCCAAGAACGATAACTCCGTGATACTACAAACACGAGGCAAATATACTTAACCGCAAAAGAAACGTCACCATGGATAGATACATGAGAAACCTTTTTGGTCCAAACACTGTTAACATACTTTGAGACATTAAAAAGATGAAACTTGGTAAACTGATCATCAGGGTTGAAGTTAAAGTGTCAAATGTTCTTAAAGTGAAACACGACACTAGTCTCTGAGTAAATGGCATCTCAAGTCAGTATCTCGTGTGTCCGCCATGTGCATTGATGACTGCCGTGCAACATCGATACATGGAATGGATGAGGCGGTTGATGAAGGCCATAGGCACTTGAGCCCACACTCCGAGGAACGCCTAACGCAGTTCAGCTGCAGTTGTCGGCCTTGGTCGGACGTCATTCAGCCGTCTTTGAATCTCGTCCCACGGGTGCTCAATGGGATTTAAATCGGGACTGAGGGCAGGCCACTGCATGGTTCTGATGCCATTCTGTTGGAGGAAGTCTCTTGTTGCTCTCGCAGTGTGGGCACGGGCGTTATCATGCTGAAACTCGTGGTTGCGGTGACGTGCCAAATGAGGTAGCGTGTGGTCTCAAGACTTGATCAATGTACCGAGCTGCTGTGACACCATGCCTCTCCCTGGACCGATGTTCTGGGAGACCACAGGGCCGACCCTCTATGCAAGACCGATTCCACCCCACACCATGATGCTCGGACCACCCCACGAGTCTCTCTCAACAACACAAGCATCCGAGTAACGTTCCCCACGGCGTCGCCAGACTCTCTCTCTTTTTCATCTGCTGTTGGGATACAGTAACAGCTCTCGTCTGAGAAGAGGACTCTTCTCCACTGCTGGTGTCGCCAATGCTGGTGCTATGGTGCCCACTGAAGACGGTCCCGGCGATGATGTGGTGTCAGAATGGGTCCTCGGTGGCATGTGACAGTGGAGGTGTCTGCTCGTCAATCGTCGACGGACGGTGCCCGCACCATGGTCTGTCGAGCAGTTTCCGCAGCAGTAACAAAGCAATCTTGAAGATGCTGTCGCACAATCTGACGATCCTGACGTCAGGTGGTGACCCTTGGTCTTCCACTACCTGGTCGCTCATCTGTAGTATTGGTGGTCTGGTACCGTTGCTGGAGCCTGTATATGGTCCTTACGTGGACTTGAAATGCATTGGCTACTTGCCGGGCGGTTTGTCCAGCTTGCAATCGTCCAAAGGCTTGGTGTTGCTGATTTCTTGTCAATCTTGGCATGTGGTAGCAATTTAATAACGAATGAATTCGATCTGGGTGGATTTTTATAGGGCAAGAGATGGGGCAACGCATGGGCATTTCAATTTGCATGGAACTCACGTGCATCGGGTTACCATGGCCGTTGCCGTGATGCATTTGGGCGATCGGTTTTATTGTTATCCGCTTTGTTTTTTATCATCAAATTTCATTTTTCCGGACAAGGTAATGTTAAATTTTAGAAACATTGACAAAAATTACCCAATTATAAAAATGACAACTTTTCATGCAATGGTACTTGGGGTGACGTTTCTTTTGTGGTTCAGTATACTGCATACAAACGCACACGTTGCCTCATTTGGCCATACCTCGTGCGTCTTGAAGTATGAAGAGCCAGCCAATAGCTGATCCGAGGCAACGGTGATCACAGCAACAGTCTCCTGCAAATGTGACACTCTATGAGGTCGTTTCTTTACCTTGCTTAATAATAATAATAAAATAAATAAATAAATAAATAAATAAATAAATAAATAAATAAATAAATAAATAAATAAATTAATAAATTAATTTTATAATGAATAATATAATATAATAAACAAAATATGGCAGGTAGAATCAATTGTATGGTTCGGGTCATGTGAAACAAGAAGTTATATTAACAAGGCTAATATTGTAAAATTACCTTAAATGTGTAAAGTATTTAAGCTCATTCACAGATTTATTAGGTAATACACATGCCTGTTGTACATCTGAAAATATTGACACAAAATTCCTAAAAATACACGTTGAATTAATATCATCACACATAAACCAAATACTTTGTGAAATGAGTGTTTGCAGTTGTAAAATATTCTCTGCCCTTCTGTCGAGAACAAAGAAACCCAGCCTGCTGACTTTCGAGCAAAATGTTTACCCTGTGCTTTAAGTATAGGATAAAACACGTCCGAGGGTTGTTATGATATTTAAAACCCGCATCCCGAGGGATTTTGCAAGGGAAAGGGTTTTAAATATCATAACAACCCGAGGGGAAGTGTTTTTATCTTACTTATAAACCGATTTTGAACCTTAAAATTATCCTCCAACTAAATTTCAACCCATTATACATGTACAATAAAGCACGTCCAAGGGTTCTTATCACATTTAAAACACGCACCCCATTATAATGGTTTTAGATATCATAAAAAACCTGAGGGGAAGTGTTTATCTAACTTATGAACAGAAAAAAGAAACTTACCGTAAAACAACATTTATCAACATTTTTATGTTTCGAACATACTTTCTATGAACCTTAGGAAACGGGCGTAAAATATCTGTTGCTGGCGTACGGATCTTGAAAAGGACATTCAAAAAAACAGTGCGGCTTATCAACACCTCTGTAGCCTCGTGGTACACTCACTGGGCTAAAGATATGAAGGTTGCGAGTTCGATCCTCTGGAGTATAAAGAATACATTTGTCATTTGATTTTACATTTCATTACATGTTACAATCTGAACGGAAGTTATATTTATAAAATACCCAGGACATTATATAAAATCCCTGGGATATTATAACACATTATATAGCAAATATGACTTGAATATCCTATAAAATCCCAGGGACATGACAAGGTCCCTGTTTATGAGATTTAACCCGACTGGAGAACAATAGGATGACGTCACCGGAGGTTTATAAAGTATATAATAGCGTATGTGTCGTAGGATTGGACAATGCAGACTCGTTTGTCCAGCCAAAATATAACTCAGAGCTGTCAGAAATAAAGTATGATCATGTAACCACTGAAGTTGTTAAATATTACTTCAGCTGTCATGTTGCAATGTTTTCATGAAGAAATGTAAAAACCCCATTCACTATATTCTAGCATCCTTTGCAGAGAGACTGCATTATGATGTGAAATACTAAAGTTCTCATTTGTATTGTGTGATCATGTCTATCAAGTTATCTCCCCTGCCGTTGGAATTATTATTTGGGTGACAGAATTAGATATGTCATATGTTCTTATTTTTGTATGTTACAGGCACATACAAAGGTTTTTTGTTAGGGGATTCAGCCTACCCCTGCAAAACCTACCTGATGACACCATTCCTCTCTCCAGCATCTAGAAGTCAAGAAAAGTATAACCGCTGCCAAGTCCGAACCAGAGTTTTAATAGAACAAAGCTTTGGCATCTTAAAGCGGCGATTTTCTTGTTTACATAGTGGCCTTAGAACATCACCAGAGAGGGCCTGTCAAATTATCACAGCATGTGTAGTACTTCACAACATAGGAATTGATAGAAAAGATATAATTAATTTGCATATATGGAATGGAAAAACTGCCAATGTCAATGTCAACATTGCTAATGACTGGAGTGGTGTTAATGTCAGAAATTACATGTGCCAGTCATTCTTCTCAGAAATCTATTTGATGTATGGAAGGGAAGATTTAGTCCCCATACCAGATGCTTGTTTTAACAATTGACTAAAATATTCATTCAGTAAGCAGATTCATCTTATGAACCAAGGTGTGAATTTGATGCATGAATAACTATGTGTATCATATGTGATTATATATACATATGTAATTGTGTACCAAAATGTTTGATTTGTGTGAGAGGATTTGTGCATTTTCATGTGTCCAGTTGATGTGGTATAAACCCACTGCCTCCACTGAAATGTATCAGTATAGATGCATCTACAGTAATGAGTGAGTGAGTGAGTTGGGTTTAACACCGCTTTTAACAGTATTCCAGTTATATCATGACGTGTCAGCTTAATGTGGGAGGAAAGCCCAAAGTGATGCAGGTCTCAGACATTTACCACTTCGATGAAACCCACGAGCACGGGTATGGTGCTGACAAACCTAGAAACATAATAAGGGCGAACCGGGATTCAAACCCACAATCATAGGTTTCTGGCGTGCCCAAGGGACCCAACTCTGCACAGCGAGTCGCGGCGCCTTAGACGACTGGGCCACCCGTGCCCCCTCTACAGTAATGAAAGATAAGAATATTTTTGTATGACTAAAATGGCCAACATTTATTGAAAAATACCTCCAAAAGTTTGGCATTTTTCATGTGAATGGACAGACAGACTGCACACATTCTTATGGCACCCTTCCACTTCATATCATAGCAGGGGATAATAAATAAATCCACAATAGTATTTCAAGTTCAACATTTATTCAGAGTAAAACATTGATAAAAATCAGATTATCTCCCTTATCAATGTTATCAAGATTACATCCATTCCAATAAAGTATTCAAATTGTTTTTGGGGCCAGACCAAACATATCAGTTGATTTGCAAAGATTAGCTTACAGGTAATGTTATTGAACTCAAGGATCAGGAAGATACCTGCTCATCATAACACAGGTTTTCGTTTCTCTTAAAGTAAGAGTACATTGAAGAAAATTGGCAAAAGTAGAGTTGAAAAAAGGCTTACATTCAGTTACACAAATTTAGGGCAAAACCTGAAAAAGAAGCTTGCCAATATTTACATGACTTATTCCAAGTAAGATAATACTAGACAGTGAATGACTGCATGTCATTAACTATTGTGTAAATTGAGGCCAGATAAATATTTATTACTTTATTACACGTTTACAAAAAAATATTGGTTTTTTTTCAAGAAGGCAGCCAGTAATTTGAGATTTTCAAGTCTCAGTCTCAGATTAGTTCCTAATGTTTGTTCAGGGGTATTTGCCAATTTGTTTCACATACTATAAAATGGTGTTAAAATGGCGACGTCCCAGTTGATGAAACAGTGAGTGAGTGAGTATGGTTTTACGCCGCTTTTAGCAATATTCCAGCAATATCACGGCGGGGGACACCAGAAATGGGCCTCACATGATGAAACAGTGAGTGAGTGAGTGAGTATGGTTTTACGCCGCTTTTAGCAATATTCCAGCAATGTCACGGCGAGGGGGGGGGGGGACACCAGAAATGGGCCTCACATGATGAAACAGTACATCAGTGTTTGATATACATGTGTATACTGTAGAAGTTGATTTTGGAAATATTGTATTGCAAGTTCTGATGTGATTTTTTTTTGTTGGTGTGTATTGAACTGGTTGCAAGCAAAAATGTGGAGGGAAAAATATTTGTGGTGAAAGGGCAGCTTGTATTTCTGCAAATACATACAAAAACATCTTGTTTTATACTATTGTTTGTTTGTTTGTTTGTTGTTTAACGACGCACTCAGCAATATTCCACCTATATGATGCGGTCTGTAAATTAATCGAGTCTGGACCAGACAATCCAGTGATTAACATCATGAGCATCGATCCATGCAATTGGGATCGATGACATCTATCAACCAAGTCAGCGAGCCTGACCACCCGATCCCGTTAGTTGCCTTTTACGACAAGCATAGTCGCCTTTTACGGCAAGCATGGGTTGCTGAAGACCTATTCCACCCCGGAATCTTCACGGGTCTTTTATTCTATTGACATCTGATTATAATGTCTTACCATTGTCACAAAAGGCACTTTCTGTTGATGTCACTGCCTCCAGGAGTGAAGCTGCAGCTGAATCCCCATCTACAGCACAATAAGTAACGCAACATCACCACATATGCAAAACACACATGCTATCGTGTGCAGATCCTACCTCTGATGGTTTCTACCTGTTTGACTGCACTGGCACTACTTTACATATTAGCCTTGAATAAACCTGTTGCCTGTAGACTGCAGGAGACGCCACCCAGTGAAATATTGTGTTGTTGATAAATGTGTTATGTAAACCTGACTTAAAATAAATCAGAACATAATGTCTACATTTTCAATAAACGGTTCCATCACTTAAAATACAATATGTTCATTATCAGTATCCTTTGACATTGTATCAATGGTCACGCATCTTTGTATAAATCATAATTGTATCAAAAAATGTTAGGACATGGTATCAAAATGTTATTTGAACAAGATGAGGACGTAAAAACATTACAGAAAGCGTAACACTTTAGAAAGTTATGTCTTTAGCTTGTTCAGCCAACAGTACGCAACTTATCTCCCTTGAGTGTCAGTTCCACAAGCTGACCTTTGGAGGGTTAGGCCTCCTTATTTCATCTGACTTTTCTTTCGCTGAACGAAGGAAAACTACTGTATGCATTGTGTAGGCACTTTTAACACAGACATTTTCAATAAACCCTTATAGTGAGTTATGAGTGAATAATTCAAGGGAAGATGGGAATATTTATTTATGCAAATAATGAAAACATTTATGAAATTGTACAAACAATAATAATTAGTAGCAAGTTGCATACAAAATACAATATACAGCGTCATTTGATATGTAAACATACATCTCTGTTTCAAGTAGCATATTGCTTCCTGCCCTCATCTGCAGATCTTCGCACAAAACTGTTTTTTTCTGGAATACAATTTGCTTCTTTTCAGTAAACAATTTTCACAGTTATGCTAAAATATTATGATATGTCATTCACAAATTTATCCAATATTTTGGAATTTTTTTTAAAATTCTCACTGATATGTAGATATACGTTTACTAAAATAGGCTACATTATGTCATTCATTTTCAACAACATCATCAACAAAGGCAGGTCCAGAATTTAGAAAATGGGTGAGTTTGGGGCAGTGTTAATTTATTTTAATGAGGGCTATGAATACGTGTAGCGGTGCACATGGGTCTGACAGTCTTGGCTGGGATGCGTGTAGACATGCATTGGTTCGCGTTGTCAAAGGCTCAGTGTACCCAGCAGGGTAATTCGATTTCCAACATATACTTAGATATAGACTAACATCTAGTCTCTGAAATGAAAATATCGTACATAAAAAAACAGTTGTTCAGTTATCTTAATAAAAATATAATAAAAAGGAGCCCAGTGACTCTCTTCATTTTCAGATACTGCAGTGATCTAGACTTGCCAAACATTATAGACTTGCATGGGCTGTATTTGATATATATTTATATCAGGGTCTGTGCCTGAAACTGCAGTGATCTAGACTTGCCAAACATTATAGACTTGCATGGGCTGTATTTGATATATATTTGTATCAGGGTCTGTAAGACAGACTAACTTAGATACTACATTCAATGTTACATCTGAATAATAATGTGCATCAACTTACGCATTTAGGACCTCGGTAATCTGCTCCCGATGACTGCTCCTTGTTTTTTGCGCCCATGCCACACCCCTTGAATTTTCCAAAACAGCGATCGTGACGCATATGTACTTCTTCAACAAGTAGCTCCCTCTCCCCCTCGGTCCAATTCGGCCTCCTCTTGTCACCATCGACATTAAACCGTCGCGTCTCGTACGTTGACACTCATGTGCAGATGGCAAAGTGTTTACGGTCCAGTGTTTACATTGAAAGCGGAAGTCAAATCTCGCGCCAAGGCCGCTTACATCGCATAAAAAAACTGAGATCGGACTTGAGTCCTGTGTTGAAAACTCAGCTGAGTTTTTGCCGAGTTTGATTTGAGAAATGCAGTTGAGTTATAAACTCAGCTGAGGTTTTTTTTTGCAAACTCAGTTTCAGATTTGAGTAAAAACTTAAGTTTGTTTCGAGAAATCGGGGCCTGACCTAGATTACACATGTATGGTTAGAACATGCAAAACAAAAGATGCATCAGCAATGTGCATAGAGTTATGATAGGCGTACAGAAATATCGAGAAATCGGGATCGATCCCCCGACCTTCCGCTCTTACAGGAATTCTATTTCCCTGTATAAACACCATCAGAAAATATAGTCTTTTTGTTAGATAATGAAATATTTCATATATTTCCTGCTTTATCGTAACCAATTATGCAAATAATGGCGATTCTGTAGATCACAAACAAGCGGTTTTCGTTTCAGGTAAACTTGATTCCCATCAGTAAGTTTCCAAACCGGAATTACCACGGGAAAAAGCACCCGCGTATAAACCCACTGCTGATATAGTATTTATAGTAACGCGTAATCGGCAATGTCACGTGATACGGAAGGGAATTCCCCGACTGGAGTATTCGGGAAGCATTCAGAGTCAAGTCGCTCGCCTCACACGAAGACAGCGCTACGTTGTCAACATCTCTGCCACTCCTCCGCCAAATGTAAGTTAATTTCAACTCATAGCATAATATTAGTGTTGACAACACTTTTAAATACAGTCGCATCGAACTTGAAGTCGCATTCGCCATTTTGTAAACTCCTCGAGCTGTGCGGCATCTTCTAGCTGTATGTGACGCAGTAGGAATGTGTACGACTTCAACTTCTAAATGGTTAGAAAATGTAATTGGGTTTGGCTGTTAAATGTACTTTAGATACTTTTCATACGAATATAGCGCCAAATCATTACTTACCGTATTCGACGTAATAAGCGCCCACGGCAATATTTGCTAATCATTGGCTAGTGAACAATCCCAAATAACACCCCTTCCGATTGATCAATGACTACACAAGACTTATTCATTCGTGTATAATACGCACCCGTGTGTTATAAGCACCCTTATATCTGTCGTATATAAACATTTCAGGGTGTCAGCATAAACCACGAAATTTACGTTCTTTCAAATCAGTTTTTTTTCATCAAAATAATTTTCTAATAAGAGCCCCTTATTTCTATTTTTGAGAGCTCCCTGGGCGCTTATTACGTTGAATACGGTATATGTGTCAATCTTTCTTTTCCCCAGTGAACTGAATGCGGAGTGACAAGTTTTTTAATGCATCCTTCAATAGTTACATCGCAACAAAACACAACAGGACACCTTTCCTTTATTACGTTTGAAATATATTTTCACTTTATACAGACAAATATTACTTGTTACTAATTATTGACTTGATGAAGTTATATATACAGCATGCCTGCTGTGAACACGCTAAGGCATATATACATGATTATCTCCCCTTATTTGTAAGAGCTTAGTGATGCATGTTGGGAGAAGGGCTGGGACGAGTCCAAATTTACATCCCAGGTACCCGACCCCTATTACCTGACCCTACCCAGGTACCCTCTGCAGGTCTCAAGAATTGGGAACAAAATGTCATTGGGAATTGTTTTACCGCAGACCTGGCCAAAACTATTCAGATACACGTATCTGATGATCAGATCATGCGTACACTGAAGTTGACTAAAGCTTTATCTTTATTCAAACATTTACATGTCAAAAGGAATGTGTGCATCGTCAGAAAGAAATGCAAACATTAGCGACTTGTAGTGTAACCACTGAGCTATAGTGAGTTTTTGCCATAAAACAATATATCACGTGACTAACCACAGGTCTGGGTAGTCCTGTGGGTACCCGGGTCCTACTCAGGACCCACCTGACCCGAGTACCCGAGTTACCCGTCCCAGCCCTAGTAGGTAGTGCAGATATCTATATTTCAAGCTACACTGAAGTCTGTGAGTAGGTCCATGTAGGTGTCAGTAACCGAGGACAGTCCACAGTGTCATGTTCATTATTCACATCATGTATTATTTATGGAACACCTCTGGCCCAGGGGGCGGTCGGGTAGCCTAGTGGTAAAAGCGTTCCCTCGTCACGCCGAAACACCCGGGTTCGATTCCCGACATGGGTACACTGTGTGAAGCCCATTTCTGGTGTCCCCCGCCGTGATATTGCTGGAATATTGCTAAAAGTGGCGTAAAAATCAAACTCACTCACTCACTCACCTCTGGCCCAGGGACTTACACATTCTACGGACAGAGTTGTCTTTCTTAGTTGTACAAGGTTCCGCTGATTATGGGGTCAAATCTCTCTTTTCCCCTGATTAAGATACTGGTTCTATCAGCAGCTTACCAGCAGAGCTCCAGATAACATTTTGAGCAATTGAGTTTTTACTCTTGGGTTTCTATTTTAATTGAGTTATCAAATTTAACATTGGATAAATAATATTTTTCACTCATCCATTCATCACTCTATTGGGGTTGTTTCCAAAATAAGTGAACAGTTTAAGATTTTAAAAAATGAAATATTTTTTAGATGAATATAACGGTTCTAAATATACAGGCTTGACTCAGAAAGTAAATTGACTCATAATTGTGATTTGGAATATAGCTCCGTTGTACGCAAGCTGAAAAAGCTCCATTGGGTATTTACGCGTGCTGATTTTATACATTTGAGTTTTTCATTTAATGCATACGTTTCTGTACCAAAAATAATTGAAAGTAATTGGGTTTTGAAAATGTTTGGGGAGTATTTTACGTAAATAAGCATCTAATCTGTAGCTCTGTTACCAGTGTTCATGGTTTTCACCAAAATGTTTAGATTTCTATAGTCTGTCAACAACCCCTGTCCCTTATGCTTTTTCCATATCACATTGAGGTTTACATAGAGTGAGGGGGCACGGGCGGCCCAGTTGTCTAAGGCGCTGCAGTTCGCTATGCAGAGTTGCATTCCTTAGGCATGCCAGAAACCTATGATCATGGGTGAAAACACAGAAAACAGATGTCGATTGAGCTGAGGTTGAGTTGTGCATTGTGCGAGTGTACCCCTCTGACAAGTGTAAATTGGCACGGCTCCCATGACGAAAAGCTATGAATTCACAATGCCTTTCAGAAAGTGGGCAAATGTAACAGATGTTATATTTGGGATAACACCTTTTAGTAAAGTACAGATTCTCGTACGTTTGGGGGTTGAGTCCCATCCGGGATTCGAACCCGTGGGAGCCGTGCCAATTGACACTCGTCAGAGGGGTACACAAAGTATGTGATCTAGACTACCAGTTGTCGGACTTTCATTTTAGTGGAAGCCTCGGTGGCTGAGTGGGTTAGATCGCTGACTTTGTGTGCTGGCGATTAGGTGCCTCACTCTGGTGGTGTGGGTTCAAATCCCGGATGGGACTCAACCCAAAAAATTACGAGAATCTGTACTTTACTAAGAAAGTGTTATCACAAATATAACACCTGTTACATTTGACCACTTTCTAAATGGCAATTCACACTTGATTTCTTATTCTCAGCTCCCTGGGGAGTATCGAACACAAACTGCCTTTGAGGTGGTAGAAGGTAAACAGTAGCATTACCATCTCATCCTACTGAGTACCCATTTGCTGGAGGGTGAACAGAGGCACATTTAGAACAAAGTCACTTGCCCAATGACACAACACTGAATAATAATCTAAGCATGTGTGCATTCAAATGAATTATTCCTTTAGAGTCAAATTGAGGAAAAATCAACATTTCATTAAAATTCATTAGGCGCTGGATAAAGTGATCCTCTAAAAAAATATTAATTTTGATACATGTCATCGTATCCCAATTACGAAGGTCAATGCTCCTGATGTCAATCACTGGATTGTCTGGTCCAAGCTCGATTATTGCCAGACTGCTGTCATATACATGTAGGTGGAATATTGCTGAGTGTGGCATTAAACAAACAAACAAAGCATGGCCCAGCTCTGTAGTTTAGTGGATTGAGCCTCTGCCCGGAGAGTGGAAGGTCGGTGGTCTGATCCCCAGCTCCGTAGTCTAGTGGATTGAGACTCTGCCCGGAGAGTGGAAGGTCGGTGGTCTGATCCCCAGCTCCGTAGTCTAGTGGATTGAGACTCTGCCCGGAGAGTGGAAGGTCGGTGGTCTGATCCCCTGCTCCGTAGTCTAGTGGATTGAGACTCTGCCCGGAGAGTGGAAGGTCGGTGGTCTCATCCCCTGCTCCGTAGTCTAGTGGATTGAGACTCTGCCCGGAGAGTGGAAGGTCGGTGGTCTGATCCCCAGATGCGTCAGCATCAAAAGATCTTAAAAAGGGTACCTGTTGCCAGGCATATTCAGCATTAGGGTGATAAAACAAGGACTGGTCGGCTCGGAGTCAGCACACTGTGTCTGGGTGGGGTATTCATGTTAAACTGCAGCATGGTATCTCAGTGGGCTAGCACCATAAACCGGTACAATCCTGGACTAGTACAAGCAGCCACATGCACACACACATGCATGCACGCCGCTATGTAAGAGCAATAATCTTGAATGCGACATTAAACCCATTTCACCTCACATTTGGGTGCACAAACAGGTATGGGCACATCAGATAGTTCGTCGAAATGCATTGAGCAACAATCTAGCTATATTATGTGGTGGCACGTGGTCCTGTGCACAGCACAAAGGTAAACAAATCAGGTGAAGTTAAGCAACGTCGGTCCAAGAGACTAGTTTGATGGGTGACCGCGTTTTGGCAGCTTGGCTCCAGAGAGTTTCTAGGGCTTCGGTCCTGCCCCACACTCAGTGCCACATGTTGTGTATCCTTAGGCAAGTGACTTTGTTCGAAATGTGCCTCTGTTCACCCAGCAGTGAGTGGGTACCTGGTAGGATGAAATGGTAATGTTAACCTTCTTCCGCCTCACAGGCAGCTCCGGGTGTATACTCCCAAGGGAGCTGAGAACGAAAATCAAGTCCATTACTCAAACTAATCCTGACTTATAATAACATTAACATTTCACGTCAGATGGTAATATCAAACGAAAATCTGCTTTAGCCACTCTGCTTAGTTTATACAAGGATTTATCAAGGCTTCCAAACAAGTGCCCTTGGCAGGCAAATTGGGAAAAAAATACTCTGTTCAAACTCGAGATTTTAATAGAAATCTTATTTCCTAAATTCAGTAATGTAACATTCTATTTCATCACTGCATACAAGGGTAAAATTAGGCCAGTGCGATAAAGCCTCCAGCTCTTTATTACTACTGTTATCATTGAAATACAAGAAATACTGTTATCATCTCCATTCTATTCTTGTCATTAGAGGCGATTAACGGGATGAGGTGGTCAGACTGGCTGACGCATGTCATCGAAAATCAATTGCGTGGATCGATGCTCATGATGTCAATCACTGGATTATCTGGTCCAGACTCGATTATTTACAGACCACAATCATACAGCCGAAATATTGCTTAGTGCGGCGTTTAATAACAAATTATTTTTTTTAAATATGCAATTTGAAAAACAAATTTTCTTTTTGAAGACTTGTATTGAAATATTTCAGATAGAGAAATCAATAGCACACAAGAACATGACAATAAGACAGTTTGACAGAAAATGGAAACAAATTGCAAATGAACTGTCTAGGTAATAATTTCTCTCTCTTTTTATCATGATTAGTTCCCACTACTGTGTTGTGGGGATATAGCTTGGCAGAGGGGCGGTCGGGTAGCCAAGTGGTTAAAGCGTTCGCTCGTCACGCCGAAGACCCGGGTTCGATTCCCGACATGGGTACAATGTGTGAAGCCCATTTCTGGTGTCCCCCGCCGTGATATTGCTGGAATATTGCTAAAAGCGGTGTAAAACCATACTCACTCACTTAGCTTGGCAGAAATAATAAACATGGCAATGTAGCCTGCTACTATCGCTACCTGCTGACCTGATATAGATATGTACACCAGTACCCTGGCCTGCTTTAATTTGCTCTCTTGTTGTATAGGTATGTAACATACACCTATAAGGATAAGATTACATGTCATGTGTCATTATGTGAAATATGTAACAATTACTACTGAATTGGATTGAAAAAAATAGAAAAATGTTTGACTTGTACTGAAAATGAGGGTTGTGCTTGTGTGCGGAGCAGAACTCGAAAACCATGAAATATTTCTGGATTAATCTTGCCATACATATCAGTCTAGTAGTGAACTGGTGCCTTTTGATGATTTGGGATTTTTAAAGGTTTTTTTGGTTTTAATGCGACAAGTAAGTTGGACTCATACTGAAAATGAGGGTAGTGCTCGTTTCCAGAATAGAACTCCATTACTGTTGAATATTTCTTGATGAAACTTGGTATACAGATCAGTCAAATGGTGAACAGGTGCCTTTTGATGATTTTGGGATATTGAAGAATACTGAACGGCATTATTTTGTCTTCATTGAACTGAAGGAATCCGATGGCATTGGACCAGAAGTTGCATATATAAAAAAAAAGGAACCAATCACTTTACGTACTGAAACCATTTCATATCAAGTTGACTTTTTTTACCTATATCAAAATATCAAAACATCTACATTACCAGGCACAACGTTAACTGCCGACACTGAACAATCCACTCCACAAAACTTCCTGACTGGTATTCATTGTATTTCCTGTTTATATGGACTTATTTTGGTTCAAATTGATGTGAAGGAAGGATGTGTGTTAACGTAAACAATGCTCTCATCTTGATTGAAGGAAATGTGTCAGATTGGGACAATTTTAAATTTCATGTTTTCATAAATGTAACTTCAAATGATTAGTGATAATATTGACCTCAGATCAAAAATAATTTTGAACATTTGTGACCCAGTGAGAAATTCTAATCCAGTTGTAAGCGATTATCCATGTCACAGAATGTAAAACACAGAGGAGGCATTTGTGACTGCCATTATGATCCAGGGGAGATAACTAAGTGTGCTTTAATGTATGTCCGTGTCCCATACTTGTGGGGGATATAGGAACAGACTCCGTCCTTCCGTCGGTCCATCCGTTCACTTCTTAAAGGGGAAATGTTTTTCAAAAACTATTTAAATCAGAGAAATAAAACTTAACACACTGGTGTTACTGGTCATTATCTCAAATGAGTTCATAAATTAGTGTCATAAATTCACTTTTTAACAGAGTTATGGCCCTTTGCTCCATGCTTTTCAACTAAGTGCATACAGTGTGAAATGTGGAGATCTTTTCTCAGAAACTACTGAAGAAACATGAATGAAAGTTTGCATGCTTATTTAAAAGACTAAGTTCGAAAATTGGCCCCGTCAATTCTTTTTTTACAGAGTTACATCCGTTAGTCCATGTGCACAATGTCTGCAATAAGCTAACCTATTTATCGAGACATGAGTGATTTTTTCTCTCCAGTCTTACAAACTGTTTTGCAATCCAGTCAAGTATCATAAGAATAAACCTCTGAAGATCCGGTTAGAATTGGTTTTCAGCAACCCATGCTTGTCTTAAGAGGCAACGATGCTTGTGAAAAGAGGCGACAAACAGAATTGGGTGGTCAGGCTTGCTGACTTGTTTGATGCATGTTATCATATCCCAGTTGCGTGGATTGATGCTTATGATATCAAGCACTGGATTGTGTTTTCCGGACTCGATTATTTACAGACCGCCGTCTTAGAGCTTGAATACTGGCGAGAGCGGCGTTTAACAACAAACAACAAACAACTAATCATTAATATTATATGTAATTAGTCTTTTCAGCCTTTTCTTTACCCTGAATTAAATCTTGAGGTAATGAATTATCAATATTATCGCTGTGACTATTATTATATGGTCCTATAACCTATGCTGGAATGTGGCTGGGTGTCATTTTACCCTAGACCCGGGAAGACCCAGGGTAGAATAGGTCTTCAGCAACCCATGCTTGCCGTAAAATGTGACTGTGCTTGTTGTAAGAGGCGACTAACAGGACCGGGTGGTCAGGCTCGCTGACTTGGTTGATGCATGTCAAGCATCCCAATTGCATGGATCAATGCTCATGATGTCAAACACTGGATTGTCTGGTCCAGACTCGATTATTTACAGACCGCCACCATATGGCTGGAATATTGCTGAGTTTGGCGTTTAACAACAAACAATCATTTTACCCAAACTGTGTGGATTGATGCTCATGATATGAATCACTGGATTGTCTGGTTGTGTACCTCGATCATTTGGCTGGAATATTGTTAAACAATAAACCAACAAAAGCATGTAAATTTGACAATGGGTTGAGTAACCCGGGCATTTAACTGATGTCTTCTGACCTTGGTCCTGCTCTCTCTCTCTCTCTCTCTCTCTCTCTCTCTCTCTCTCTCTCTCTCTCTCTCTCCATCCTGCATATCCAGCTATATGGCATGTAACTGATGACTTCTGACCTTGGTCCATGTCATCAAACAAGTCAACGAGCCTCCCCAGCAGATCCATTGGTCGCATCTTTTGACCAGTATATAGGTTGCTAGGGACCTATTCTAACCTGAACCCCCATGGGTTTTTTTTAATCACTCCACGGACACCGACATCTTGCCTGTCTCTTTGTTCCTAGCAGTTTTGAAAGGCGCTTCTGATGGTATTGTCCTGCGTGAAACTGGCTGAGCAAATGTCAGCAAATGCTGTCTGCCATGTTGTTTCTGGTACTTTATATTTACATTCGTCACCACTCGCCCCTTTCCGTAACATGCGAGAAGACTCGTCCCCCTATCGATGAATGTTATGTGCGATAATACTACTAACCAATCAGAATGCGCGTATGATTTCAAGTTCTTCGTCAAAGAATCCCTCAGAAATAATTTTTGATTTTACATATGTCTTGCATCTAAAAATACACCCAAGACACAGTTAAATGTCTTCAATCAAACTGTATAAATCCGCATGTCCAGATGTGCTTTAAATTGCATCTGAAATACATATAATATATTGGGAAATATGTGTGAACCATTACACAACGAGTTGACAATTGTTTTAAGTATGCCCGTTTGCGCTAAGACGAAACCCGGTCGCAAAAATGGCCATGAGAGGGGCACGAGTCGCTATTCGGCTTGTCCCGGAATAACACAAGTTGGTCACGAATGTTATATTTGGTCTAAGTTTGTGTAAAGAGGCAAGTAACGGGATCGGGTGTTCATGCTTTCTGACTTGATTGATACATCAGTTATCATGTTATCAATCACTGGATTGTCTGGCCCAAATTTGATTATTTACACACCGCCGTCATATAGCTGGAATAGTGCAGAGCGAGGCGTTAAACAACAAACAAACAAACTCAGTCACACATTAAGGGTTTTTACTGCAGTCCTTGATAGGACCATTACCGATTAAAATTTGTCAAAAGTCTGATCAAGATCCTGTGATTCGTGGTGGGAAATTCACAAACAATCAGATATTGTTCAGGAAGGGTCCCGATTCAGCAAACACGACCGAATCTGTCCCGACAGCGTTCCGATTCTCCCGAATGCGATCCGACAGATATCAGACAGTGAACCGACAAAGATGGTTCGCATAGCGGTAAGATCTGGACGCAATCTGGACTCAATCGACAAGAAACAGCAACGAACAATTCATGCCCGTTCATCACGACAGCGTCCAGATCCGCAGGACACCGTCCAGACAACACAAGGCATTGTTACGACTTCGATCTGATAAAGCAGAATCTGTCACGACATAGTCACGTTTGTCGAGTTTCTCGATTGTTACGGGACGCACCATACTATCGGGAGTACTTGGCCGACCTCTCTGGACCTTTCCTGATCCGTAGGACTCTGTTACGAACGTACACGACTGCATTCAGACACTGATAGGACATTCCAGACCAATGAGGATAGTAATCCGACTTTTTCACTTTTCGTGTCGTAGCGCTGTCTGATCTCAAATGGGAACCATAATCGGCTCTATGTGAACCTGGCCTTAGCCGAGTCAAGCTTGAGTTATCCATAGACCAAAGTGCATGATTCTAATTATGAAGACTGCAGAATGTCTGAGATATCCTTCCATCCAAACATTGTAGACACCGTAGTTCCTTGATAACACCTGATTAGTTGTTCAAATTGATTCCTAGTCACTTCCTCACTGGCGGAGCAGTTGCCTGTCTGGGGGGTGGCCAGTCCCCGTGTAGTTACACATTGTAGGTCAGCAGGCAACAGCAACTATTCTCACAGGAATGATGGACGAGCCAGGTTTTTGTCATGGTGCAGTGTGCGAAATTAAGCATGAAAGGCAGAAAGTACTTTTCATGGCCACGAGGCCAAAGAAAAAACTGTTACGTTGGGATCTTTTTTGTTGCATGACATTAACAAACTTATTCTGGGGGAAAAATGTCCTTGTCTGCAGGTTAAATGCCAGCAATTTATAAAAGTTCAGTAGAGTGCTGTGTTTGAAAAAGCTGCCTCACAGACTACTAGCCAAATGACGGTGACTTTTAAGTTGGGATAGTAACATTTCCGCAAAGCTGGCTCATTTGTCTAGTCAATACTTGTTTATTCTATGAATCATTGTGTCAGTTAAGGCATGTCAAAGCCTGTTGTCATTTTGTTTTCATTTTGTAGTTTATTGGAATTATTTGGGGCTACTAAGAAATGGTGAGGTTTTGCAACATTGTTCATGAACAAGTCCTCCTGGCCATGGGTCTTTGGAAACAAATTCCTACACTGGTTTAAACTGCCCCAGACAACCAAAAAGGTCTTATAATCATCCCACAGACACAAGAGGCATTGTATGCCATGTGCAGTTAAAATGTTCATTATTGGGAAAGCAGGTTTGATTTACTTGCCCTAGGTTTACAATTCAGAAAATAAAAAAAGTATGATGCAGATGGATGAAAACGACGTGGGAGGGGACCAGAAACATAATACTTGTTCTTGTTTTGGCCTAATGTTAAAACTTGAAGATTATGGGGGGGGGGGGGGGGCGGGGGTCCATAGATCAAATACCTTAGCAAAACAACACAAGGACCCCAGGACCTCTTTAGTTTCTAACACTGTGATGTCTACACCTGTTCATTGAGTTCGGGTATGAAATGAGCTAGTGCTACGTCTTACTTGTTATGTGAAGTGTTTCTGCCCCAGGATACGACGGTTTTTAGAAGGTAGGGAGTTAGAATGGCTTTCTAGTTCTTACTAGGGGAACAGGCGCCCCAGTCGTCTAAGGCGCTGCAATTTGCTGTGCATAGTTGCTTCCATTTGGTACGCCAGAAACCTATGATCGAGGCTTTGAATTCCACTTCGCCCCAATTAGGTTTCTAGGTTTGTCAGCACCATACCCGTGTTCATGGGTTTCCAAAAAGGGGTAAATGCAGAAACATCATCACTTCGGGTTCCTCCCACAGTAGGCTGACACACCATGATGTACTAGAATACTGTTCAAAGCGGCGTCAATTGTGCAGATTTGATGGACACGTGGAACCCTGTATATATTATGATATATATATTCCTGTTTTTATCAGATTATGGGGAATGAAGACAAACATTGCTGCCCAAACTGTAACCAGGAACATGTGTTCTCCGTCACAATAAACTACCAGCATGACATCTATATTCTACAAGTGCCCCCGAATCATGCCCTCCGCATCAACACCATCCTACACATGTACGAGGAGCACGAGCCCCGCCCCGTTCAACCGGAACCTCCTCCAGGGTTGAAGGTCAGAGTGGAGTCCACCGAGATATCGTCCAGTAGTGAGAAGGTTGTTGTCCGACACAATATCTGGATCGAAGAGGTTCCACTCAATGCAACCACAGTCGATGTGCATCTGTATGTGAAGAAGAAGATCCCCAACAACATGAGATACCCGGATGCACTTGTAGTTCTTGAGGATGGACTGTTGACGGAGTCCCCTCGTATTGGACAGAAGGATGTGATCGAAGGTATGTGTGGTATAATGTCTTCAAATCCAGATATATATATGTGGTTACTCAGAAGTACTGTGTATTGGCAAATTAATTGTATTGCAATATTTAAGAAGTAAACGATCGTGGTCGTTGTTTATCATACAATAAACCGGTGCAGGTCGAATAAACCATGATGGCGCGGGGATTTTATTCTCCTTGCAGTGTTTAATTGTACGACCACAAGTCGTTTATGTCTTATATGAGATATCGAGATTTTGTACAGCCTCTTTAAGGATGTTGATAAAATGTACAAGCTTAAAGAATATTTACCCACATTTTAAAAATGATGACTCCCTGAATAGAATACGTCCTCAGAAATGTCGGAAAGTCCATTTTACGTTCTATAATGTTAAATATAACGTGTGACGTCATTTCTGGAGATTCGAACATACGCTCGCATCTTGATGACATCGTAATTGGGCGATGTTATTTTTTATAGCGAAGTGTCTAGTAAGTTGGTCCCCATAGATGTAGCTGGGCGCCACAGGTCAACTCCGTAGCCGAACAGAGATATGACCATTGGTAATGGTAGAAAAGACACAGTGACAATTGTGAGAATATCCATCTTCCCGAGGCAAGAGAGTTAACAGACTTTAAAAGTCCAGTTTCCACCCTTGCCGATTCAACAGGGCAGGAATTCCTGGGCTCGAACGTAGCGCCACCAGTGGTTATTACAAGTTACGTTCCTTCTAAGTCTCTCCTATGGACCAATCATATTTCACCTCTCACATCACATGCATTTGTTTCAAACCAAATGGCGGCGCCCAGTCAAGACGATCTGATCGATAATCAAGATGCATATTGTAATAAGACGGGTCTTACATCGCGAAGTGCATCAAATCATGTGAGCACCTTGTTTAACAACATGAAAAGATTTGAAAAAAATAATTTAATATCTGTTGACAACGAGTTGGCGGTGCACATGCTTTGCAAATCCTGCAATCGACTGAAACCTGCATGATAGTTTACGAACCGGATTTCGATTCCGTTGCGGGATTTTGATTGGACTATGCCAAGAATCCATTATACCAGCCTAGTTGGGCAAGGGTGGAAACTGGACTTTTATAGTCTGTTAACTCTCTTGTCTCCGTAAGATGGAGAATATCTGGCTGTACACAATTGTGATATCTCATACAAGAGATAAACGACTCATGGTCGTTTTAAAATCCTAAAATAGACAACAACCACAAGTTGTTTATTTCATAAACATAACTTCACAATGCAGATAAAGTGATATGTAGAATCATATTGAAACATTGGTCAGATATATTTTAAAAAAGGGGACACGGGTTGCCCAGTTGTCTAAGGCGCCGCGATTCGCTGTGCAGAGTTGCGTCCCTTGGGCACGCCAGAAACCTATGATTGTGGGTTCGAATCCCGGTTCTCCCCGATTATGTTTCTAGGTTTGTCAGCACCATACCCGCGCTCGTGGATTTCACCGAAATAGTAAATGTCTTAGACCTGCATCATTTCGGGCTGTCCTCCCACATTAAGCTGACACGCCGTGATATAACTTGAATATTGTTAAAAGCGGCGTTAAACCCAACTCACTCGCTCACACACTATTTTAAAAAACTGCAGTCACCTCTAGCCTCTTGTTAAATGTTTTTCAGAAAGCTTCCCTTTTGGAAATTCCCAAGGACAGAGGAGGGTGGACATCATTAGGAATACAAGGTCCAGCATTGACCACCGTCCAACACCACCACCCAGACGTCCAGCCAAGGCAGATCGGTCTCATCTGCTGAAAGAGCTGGATGCCTTGAGTGAGTTTGGGTTATAACAGGAGCATTTAAAGGGGGGTTGGCTGGAACCAATCAGCGGTCCCAGCCAGTCTGATTCAAGTCATTCACATTTGTCGACTTGCTCCATTTTGGAATGTATATCCATCTAGAAGTAAGTGAATACACTAATTACATAGAGGCAATGTCCTAGAGACTCAGCAGTGCTCCAGTTAGATGCCGTATCGACGTATTGTAGAGATGACAACTAGTCAAATACAGACCGATTGAAAATAGCAACTGTATCAAATATGTGGACCAACAATACTATACGCTGTAGTGTCTAAATAGACAAAGTAGGGTAACAATTGTTCTCCAAAACGTTCTTCAAAACATCGCTACACTCATGTTTACCGTATTTGGCATTACCTTCGACTTCAACAGGAAATAGCTATAGGTCCTTTTGTGTCAGCAGCAAATGGATTTCCTCCTAATCCTGCATTGTCATTGACTGATAATACCACTCTTGAATTCTCTCATCTTGGTTATGTTTTCATTACTTTGGCACCGAAATCTAATGCTTGCCGTAAAAAGCGACTATGTTTGTCATTAGAGGCGACTAACGGAATCGGGTGGTCAGACTCGCTGACTTGGTTGATGCATGTCATCGATCTCAATTGCATATATCAATGCTCATGATGTCAATCACTGGCTTGTCTGGTCCAGACTCGATTATTGACAGACCGCCATCATATAGCTGGAATATTGCTGAGAGCGGCGTTAAACAACAAACAAACAAACACACAAATCACGTACACGATGACTTGAAATGGACTCCAGCTAAGACAGTGCCTCCTACTTTCATGTTTTGTTAGTATGATCATGTTCGTTTAGCCTGATGTGCAAAATTTCTTTCAAATGTTTCTTCTCCAATTTTCCAGGCAAGATCGTGGACTGGGTGGATGCAGTGTCCAGAAAATACAAGTGTCCCACTTTAGCTGACCAGAACCAGAACCAGTGAGCAGAGGAAGCACCGATAGAGGAATGACCGTAGGTCATCAAACTAACCAAAGTCCATCACACCACCTGTTCATGGAAACCGCCAGGCACTCCCACACTCCCTGGAATCACTCTTACCTGTTCAAGGTATTACGCGGGGGAGTGGAAAGGTCTTGTCTATGATTAGTGGTCTCTTGATCAATGGAACTGTCAATGCATCACACTTTTCCACGGCTGGAGGACAATATATTGATAACAAGTTGAAATAAGAATAGTAACTTTAATGTCATACCATCCTTCTAAATTGATCAGACAGGCATACCGATGAACCACATGTCGGTAAGTCCTTCTGGGCAACCTAGGAAACGGTGGCCTTACTATTGCAATAGTTTGACACTAGTGTTAATGGCTATTAAAAAACTCTTGCAGTAGCAATAAATTTCAATAGTCAGCCCTGTGGTAAATACTAAAGGACCTGAGCCTGCTTTGATGCTTTGTTGATTTTGTTATATCAAATATATATATAAATAGGCAGGTTTTTTTGTAAATATGAGACATTTTGTATTTCTTCACATAAATTGACATTATACGTGTATAGCTTGAAGGGTGCGATGCGTGCTTTTTTCTCCACTGCACATAGTGCAAGCTGCCGTTAACGTACTCACTGCACAACCGATAAATTGTCTGCACAACATACTTTACAGGAAAATTATAACAAAAAGACATGATCTTTGAAAATGTTAGTTACTCATCATAGGACATGTTTGTTATATTTCACTTTAAGTGTCTGTGTTTTATGATAAGTTGGGGGCACGGGTGGCCAAGTCGTCTAAGGCGCCGCTACTCGCTGTGCATAGTTGCGTCCCTTGGGAACGCCAGAAACCTATGATCGTGGGTTCGTATCCCGGTTCACCTCACTTATGTTTCTAGGTTCTTGCTCGTGGGTTTCACTGAAGGGGTAAACATATGAGATCTGCATCACTTCGGGCTGTCCTCCCACATTAAGCTGACACGCCATGATATAACTGGAATACTGTTAAACGCGGCGTTAAACCCAACTCACGCACTCACTATACATTAAACTTCAGTATAACTGTAATACATGATCACAATCACCTCATAATATTAAAATTAAAAACACGTTTGGCATAATATACAGTACATCAACCCACTACACTTTCTTTTATATTTATATTCTGCCCCTCACTCTATGCTGTTCGAAAATTGCATCTTAACTTTTTTCTATGCTTAATTTCTGAGGATGTCTGTGATGGTGTCTCACTTCACGACAGCTTTTCAAGGTTTGATCTCGCAGTACATCTACATTGTGTGCTGGTATATCTGTATCAATAGCATCAGCTCCTTGTGTCTCATCTTCACTGGCTCTGTGACCGATTTCACATTATTGTATTGGGAAAAGGAAGACAGTTTCAAATGATTTCTATCTGACATCTTATAATGCTTTATAATTGTATAATCTTCTGTCTGATGTCTGTATGTATAATCAAAACTATCAAGAAATCACGTGGACACATATTGTCAGAGAGCCATTTTGTTCTGCAGCTCTTGGAAATACTGCAATGTTCAGCTTTCATGTTTAACCTCAAGCGTAAACCAAGTCAGTGTTTTGGTTGTCATTTTCTGTTTTTGTTACAGGAACTAATGTGTATATGAATGAATGACAAAGAGGTAGTTCATGACTCATTTGTATACAGCGAAGACTGTGTACATAAACAGCATGACATCATCCGAAATGAAAGGCACTTTATTTCAGTTTGTTTCTATGATGTAAACATGGCATGATTTGTTACATGTCGTTAGTCTGGGAAATAGTTTATGGACTGAAGCTTCACAAGTTGTTATTAACCTGTACCAATGTCAGTGGGAAGACACACACTGGATTGATATAAATACTTGCTTCATTACCTGCCTCTGAATCTGAATTGTTGGACCAGACAATCCAGTGATTGACACTGTGAGCATCGATCCACGCAAGTGGGATCGATGACAAGCATCAACCGAGTCAGCGAGCCTGACCACCCGATCCCGTTAGTCGCCACTTACGACAAGACCTTTTATTCCCCGGATCTTCACGGGCCAACTTTAATCTGTTTGGATCAAGGCTCATCATGTCAGTAATTTGATTTTCCAGTCCAGATCTATATTATAAACAGATTATATAAATCTTGCCATCTTTTTTAAATTAGATAAATTTGTGTGGGCTTACTTTCAAATAAAATGTACCTTGTAATTCCAGTCAAAATCATCTAAAATAGGACACTTTAGTCAAAAGATTAATTCTGTATTTGTTGAATTTATTTATTTGTATATTTAAATGCATGTTTATTGTTTTTGACTTAATGAAAACCCACCAGAAAATAACTATCCTGAGCAATGAAGCCCAGTTGTGTAAGGCAGCACAATTCGCTATGCAGAGTTGTGCCAGGATTCTTTGCTTGTGGACTCGGGAAGATCTGGGTTAGAATAGGCCTTCAGCAACCCATGTGTGTCGTAAGAGGTAACTATGCTTGTGGTAAGAGGTGACTAACGGGATCGGGAGGTCAGGCTCGATGACTTGGTTGTTTTTTGTCATCGAATCCCAATTGCGTAGATCAATGCTGATTATATCATGTCCAGACTCGATTATTTACAGACCTCTGCCATGTAGGTGGAATATTGCTTGTAGGTTTTAATCCCAGCCCAAACTAACTATAATCCTTGGTTTATATTTGTCAATATCTGGAATAGGCCAAGCCCCGTACTGATACACACATTCTGGAACTCAGGTCATCAATATGACCCCACGCATCCTCTGTTTGCTGTTGACATTCCCAATCTGTGGTTTGTATTTGTTACAGTGCTACTCTAAGAAATGTATCACTTAATGCACAGTTAATTATTGTGATTAAACATTTTGACGGTAAAGGTTTGTTATTTTTCTTGGTGACAAGTACGTTTGTCCTCATGTCCTGCAACACCTTTGAAATAGCAGTTACATCATCAAGTGGAGAGATCATCGACTGGGTCAGGATAAGTACGTTTGTCGTCATGTCCCTTTACCCCTTTAAAATAGCAGTTACATCATCAAGTGGAGAGATCATCGACTGGGTCAGGATAAGTACGTTTGTCGTCATGTCCCGTTACACCTTCAAAATAGCAGTTACATCATCAAGTGGAGAGATCATCGACTGGGTCAGGATAAGTACGTTTGTCGTCATGTCCCGTTACACCTTCAAAATAGCAGTTACATCATCAAGTGGAGAGATCATCGACTGGGTCAGGATAAGTACGTTTGTCGTCATGTCCCGTTACACCTTCAAAATAGCAGTTACATCATCAAGTGGAGAGATCATCGACTGGGTCAGGATAAGTACGTTTGTCGTCATGTCCCGTTACACCTTCAAAATAGCAGTTACATCATCAAGTGGAGAGATCATCGACTGGGTCAGGATAAGTACGTTTGTCGTCATGTCCCGTTACACCTTCAAAATAGCAGTTACATCATCAAGTGGAGAGATCATCGACTGGGTCAGGATAAGTACGTTTGTCGTCATGTCCCGTTACACCTTCAAAATAGCAGTTACATCATCAAGTGGAGAGATCATCGACTGGGTCAGGATAAGTACGTTTGTCGTCATGTCCCGTTACACCTTCAAAATAGCAGTTACATCATCAAGTGGAGAGATCATCGACTGGGTCAGGATAAGTACGTTTGTCGTCATGTCCCGTTACACCTTCAAAATAGCAGTTACATCATCAAGTGGAGAGATCATCGACTGGGTCAGGATAAGTACGTTTGTCGTCATGTCCCGTTACACCTTCAAAATAGCAGTTACATCATCAAGTGGAGAGATCATCGACTGGGTCAGGATAAGTACGTTTGTCGTCATGTCCCGTTACACCTTCAAAATAGCAGTTACATCATCAAGTGGAGAGATCATCGACTGGGTCAGGATAAGTACGTTTGTCGTCATGTCCCGTTACACCTTCAAAATAGCAGTTACATCATCAAGTGGAGAGATCATCGACTGGGTCAGGATAAGTACGTTTGTCGTCATGTCCTGCTACACCCTTGCAGTAGCATTTACATCATCAAGTGGAGAGATCATCTTCGGGGTCAGACTTAGCCACTTTGTTATACCTAGTTCATATATAGTGTCTGCAACTGACCTTTGTATACGAATGCATGCCCTCCCTGATCAGAGACCAGGCTCACGGAAAGGATTACACACTGAGTAACAATCCAAATCGTAATATTGTTGGTCAAGTCCAGAGCAAGCAATCCTTACTCCCGCATAAAAACACGAACCTGCATGCAATGGTAGAAACAAAAGGTGCATTGATCTTACCATTGTGGACAATAACATTGGCATGTAATTTTAGCACTGACTTACTTGAGGTTGGCCACCTGCATGCACCAAGCAAAACAAACATGCCTTTCTTATCAGTGCTGGAACTGTTTTGGCGTGCACAATTTCACTTCTGTATTTTGTTCCTGAAGTAATTTTCACTTTATAAAGTAAACTGGTATATATGGGAATAAAATGATAAAGGATTACTCAAAGTTTGGTAAGGATCACAACGTTAAAATGCAAAACCACCAATCGCGTGCATCTGTAAGTGTTAAGACAACAAAAGAAAATCTTCAGTGAAAAGTACGGGAGCTCAGCCCTGACATGATCCTCAGTCCAATAAAAACGCGCCTGCCTGTGAAGTCGGGCATATAAACAAAATAACCGAATTTACGGAGAAAAGTTTCAATTTCATCCCGACAGGCCACACAGACTAAAATGCATGATGTTGGAAAACAGGAACATGCACGTATAATGTTTTGTGGAAAATATTATACATTATCGCTTGACACATTATGCTTTTCACTTGGTGTATTTGATCCATATATTACTGATGAAATATGCAACCTGTGCATTATATATCATTATATACCCCTTTTGGCATGACGCGGCCGGGGAACGAACCCCAGACCTTCCGTTCACCAAATGGAAGCTCTGCCACTAGAAAACGGAAGCGGTCCTTGTGTGTGCGTTCGTGCGTGTGTCTGTGTGTGTGCGTGCGTGTGTGTGTGTTTGTGTGTGCGTATGGCTGCTAGTCCGGACTAAATCTGTTTCATCGTGCCAGCACACTGAAACACCATGCCCAAGATATCTTGGAGTTGAGTTTGAGTTTGACAAATAAAGCCGACGCCAGTATATGGCCAGGTTACCTGGACTTCCCGTATTTAAGCCCCGGGCCTAATGACGGAAATACCCCAGTTTAACCCCAGGGCTCAATTTCGGAAGCTGACGCTTTCTTACCCAAACAGGGGACAACCTCTGCTGAACAGATAAGAAACTGTTTAGTTGTTTTAGCCGGGAAAATATATAAAACTTTGAACCGTACTCAGACCCGTGAGCGTAAATACGCATGGACCTCAGTACAGGAAGTCCCTGGCGACCCGTGAAGATCCGGGTCTTCAGCAACCCATGCGTGCCATAAAAGGCGACTATGCTTGTCGTAAGAGGCGACTAACGGGATCGGGTGGTCAGGCTCGCTGACATGGTTGATGCATGTCATCGATCCCAATTGTGGGGATCGATACTCGTGATATTAATCATTGGATTTCGGTCCAGACTCGATTATTTACAGACCGCCGTCATACAGCTGGAATATTGCTGAGTGAAGCGTTAAACAACAAACCAACCAACCTGTAGAAGGTACACGACACTCCTTCTGGAAGTCAAAGTGGGGCACCTTGGTTAGTGTCTTTACCTTTCATTCCTTGGTTTAGGGATCCGACGATACAAAATTATCAGGAATTTGGAACAAATTAAATTCCAGTTAAAATCGTTTTACTGTCTGACCAAGACAATTGGTGCATGCTCTGTACTCCGTAACTGTTTGCTTAAATAACATTCTAAACTTCACCGAAACTCCTGTACATATGTGATGTTCCCATGTTAACGCTATATATATTTTAACATTCCTGAAAATTTCACACAAAAATGCTGAAACGTGAAATTCTGATATTTTATTCTTTGTCTATATTCCTACAATACCTAACCGGTTAGATTGTATTTTATTTAACCACTGACCAAAATATTTTGATGAAGCATCCATAAACCAACTAATTTAAACGAAACCTCAACACATCAACACGTACCAGTAGTGTGAAGATGAAGAGCCTCATAGAAGAACGTACACCTGTGAAACCCTTCTGTTTGCAATTGTTTTCTTCTTAAGCAGCTTTCTTTGCGATACATCAAAGGTGATGGTTCTATAACGAAAATGCGCATAAACTGTACGGTCACCATCAAAAAGAAGTCCTAGTGGAGTTTCTCCTAATTCTGCTACCGACACAGTAGCATTCTGTGACAAAGACATTCGCATGAGATACCCTGATCTACTATAATATAGCACGTCAGCCGCCGCAGCAAGGTTCGTTGCAACACATTCAGTGTCTCCAACGGGGATAATTCTCCTATTAGTGCCACCATAGCTTGCAATAATGAGTTTTTCTCTGTCAAATGTGCATATCAGTCGGTGCTTAGGGAACACTGCAAGCCCACGGACCCATATGTATTCCATGATGTTTTCGAGACGCTTGCATTCCAAATATATCTTTCCAATATAACCATCCCGGGGATGTTTAAAGAAAATAAGGCGCCTGTCTTCATCTACCGCCATGTGGCTTGCTGAGACATTCATCACAAGGGACCAGTCGTCAGTACTGTCAAGCGAAGCATCCCAAATTTCACCCGGGTCTTTTGTAGACACAAGCAGCCTTCTTGCTGTTGGCATGTAGGCAATGTTAATGATTAATTCGCTTTTTCGAAGGTAAGCATATGTCTTTATGGTGTTGCTGCGTAGAGATAGTTGCTGGAAGGTCATCCGTCCATTATTCGATACAGGCCCGAAAAGAAGCCGTGTCCATTTTCTTGGCTGACCATTTGGACTTCCTGTAGAAGAGACGTCCTAATCAAACCAAAGAATTGTAGCACCGTTCATCCATTCTTAAACAAGTCCTACCTCCTTACGTACGTCAACAGCAGTAAATTTGAAGTCACCTTCACAAATATTACTAACGGTACCTTTGGTGACGCTTCTACATGTACATCGAATAGTGACCAGATTACAGTTGAAAGAGCATCACAGCTTTTGTGACAATTTTGACTTGTTTCTGTCGTATTAGGAACGAAACAAATATTGCAAGAGCAGGAGACATTGTATGGATAATGGATAAGTTACTGTTTACAGATAACAACTATCGTAATGTTTGTAACTTCGTTCAGGGTAACATCCTTCCTCTCCTTCGGGTGAATTGAATTGTGAAAGCAGTTGCCAAAGAAACTATTAATATTTTCATGTTCTTCAGCCTTAACGCCGATAAAAGGGTTACAAACATCAGTATTAGACTAAAGCGCTTAGTAAGATCAACATTTACGTTTCTGCCTTTAAGTAATAGCTTAGACAACCTTCCTCTTACCTTCCACCCTGTAGTAGTACAGGCCCGCATGCTTGGCAGCACTTTGGTGAGTTTCGTCATTTGGACAACTGGCAACTCCACTGTGAAATTGACAGGCTCCCGTGAGGGGGCTGTAGAAGAAGGACTTGCACCCTGAAGTCATTGTGCACAGCCTTTCACAGTGGAGTGAATGTGGCACCTCACACGTCGCCATGACAAAGGACACATTGCTGCGCTGTCTGTGATCACGGTTATAGGTGGCTTTGAAGAAGAGGTTCAAGTCCAGACAACTGACTCCCACATGTCCACAAAGGAGTGCTATTCTGAAAATAACAACTACGGCATATTCATCACCAAGTCCCTGTCACACTCAGTGAAAGGATTAAAATTGTAGGTCGCATCAAAAATATTTACCATAATTCTTAATACAATCAAGGACATTATTTCTGCATATTTACAGAACGTATTTGAGTGGTTGTGGCAATATTAACATGTGGATTCTAAAATATTTGCTTGATTTTCAGTAAAGTTATTCACCACATTCCCACATGACATACTTCATTCCTTGACCTTTGTATGCTTCAGTATTTTCAGCTTTTGTCTTGACTCTAAAACCTGTCCATTTCTCTTTCGTACTGGATTCCAAATGTCTACAAAGATCCGTACAGAGAGAGATATTGCAGGTCCAGCAAATGTATCACCAAATTCCTGTCTCAACGATTAACCATCATTCTACCATGAATTTGGAATTGACTCGATTCTTATTGGTCAATCAGAGGCTAATTAAATCACAATAAACCCCCTATGATTGAAACAGCTGGTTTAACGGCCGCATCACCGCATCATTTCGTGCAGAAACACACAAATCTACAAAGATTTTGTATTTACTTTTTGGGGACAACAGAGAGCATGGAATTTTGGCGCTTCTCCAAGTACGACTGTGACGTCATATCTTTGCGTCATAATAAGCTATATGACGTCATAATGGTGACGCGTGATAAAGAACGAAAGCCTTGCAAAGTTTGCTTAGTTTTCTTTGTTAACTGACCATGTTGCCGTGCTTACATGCTTTCAATGCCTGTCATGTGTTCGAGTGAAGTATTACGGTATAAACAAACTGCTTGAGTATTTTCAGCGCCATATTTTGTTCACAGGCTTTTGTCGGTGATTCCGTAATCACGATCGATAACCCACTCAAAACACTGGACTCAACCCATGCCGCTTCACTCAATATATTTGCTAACACCAAAGAGTTTGCGTTTTATTGGGTCATGGTAGAATGGAGATAGACATACTGTGTTTAATGTAGAGCTAGGTTATCTTGTAGATTTAACCGCGCATTCGGTTCCAAATTCCATTTAGTGCGATTATATCTACAGGCAACCTAGCTCTACATTGAAAACACAGTACGTTTATCTCCTAATTCGAAATACAATCAAGGAAGCACTTTCCTTATATTCACAAAAAGTTTTTGAGACCAGTGGAGTTAATACCATGTGGTTTCTCAAACGCTCAAAGGATTTGCTTGACCTTTTGCGTTCTCAGAAAAGAACCTGGTTCAATTCTGTGTAAACGTTGGATTTTTCAATTTGGTAAACCACTATCTTACATGACAAACTTCAGGGGGAAAACACAATTCTTTATATTTACAGAACGGATTTGAGACAGGTGTTATTAAATCCATGTGGATTCTCAAACACTCGAAGGATTTACTTTACTTTTTACAATCTCAGAAAAGAACCCGGTTCAATTCTGTCTAAACATTTTTTTTTCTTATTTTGGTAAACCATTATCCTACATGACAAACTTCAGGTGAAACAATATAATTTCTTGACCCTTGTGTTTTTTTTGTTAAAAACGTGATGACCATACAAGGCCGTAGTTAACTTTTTTTTTGACAGGTGGGGGAGGGAGGGGGATGGGGGGCAATTAAGATTATTCATTTCTTATTTTTGGGCAAGACATTTGGGCCAGAAGTAGTCATCCACACAGGCATAAATTGTGCTTCCTACTTGCTCATCTGTTTCTTCATGCATATCTATCGGAATTTCTGCTCGAATTGTCGAAGTCAAAACAAGGTAATTTGGCCAAGACATTTAACTTTAGCTTTAGATATATAGATGATCTGATATCGTTCAATAACAGTCAAATAGCCAATTCTCTGCCACTGATTTACCACCTTAACTAGAAATAAAAGAGGCCAGTGAGACCGCCTCTCAGTTTTTTAGATCTATGGATAAAGATTGACAAACCACTCTGCACAAGACTGTATGACAAGTGGGGTGACTTCAACTTCCCCGTAATGTCGAGCAACATCCCTTGGTGTTTCTATGTCGCAACCTATGAGATCTACTTTCAAAGAGCGTTATGCGACACTTGCTGTGAAGTTTTGTATCAAGATTATAACATTCAAGGCCTCAGGAAAGTTTTCAAAATGTGTGATGGTAGACATTTGGAGGACTTTTCTAAATTTGTCGTATCAGTGACAAAAAATATTTTCGATTTATTCCCTATTTGGACTTCTACCATTTCTTGCCGTGTTTTGTCAGGTGACATATTGACCTGCCTTGACATGTGTTTGTGACGGGCGAGCACCTGGTATCATCACTATTTGCTTCAAAGACACATGCTCATGATGTTCATGATGTAGTCGGAATCGTACAATCAATTCTGGTTTTGGCAAGATTTCTTATGAATTTGTTGTGTTTGTTATTATATTTATAGGTTTTAGAGAGCCGTTTATCCTTTTAACGGCAGTGGTGTCACAAGAAAAAATGCATATCCCTAGCGTTATTAAAGTGTCGTCTTTTTGTCTACATGTACAATGTTAATTTAAACTACCGGGCAAACGGAACTTGTTTGATCTGAATTAAAGACGGTGCGGTACGTTAGAAAGTCTCAGAAAACATTCACCAAAACACACCATGTGCACACATGAAAGTCACTTTTTGCAGGATTCAGTGACGTTCGTGCAGTCATGAAAAATGGGGAAAATAGGACTTTTGGGAACTGACTTAAAATGTTCGTGCATGATTGTTGCATAAATACTGGCGTGGGGCAGAGGAAGGGTGCAGCATCAAAAGGAACATCAGAGAAATGACCCGACTCACACAAGAGGAACGTGACAGAGCTATTGGTATGTCTGATATGGGGGCCTCTCATCGGCATGCTGCAAGAACCTTATACTGCAGTCAAACCAGTATCAGCAACTTCTTGAGCCGTTATCACCAAACAGGTCAGGACCGCCTACGTGGTCTAGTGGTTGAGCGTCCGCCCGGAGAGCGGAAGGTCGGAATTCGATCCCCAGGCGCGTCATACCAAAAGACGTTAAAAGATGGTACTTGTTGTTATCCTGTCTGGCGATCGACATAAAGGAGGTAAAACAAAGACTGGTCGGCTCGGAGTCAGTATACTGTGTCTGAATGGGTATTCATGCTAAACTGCGGCATGGTATCTCAGTGAGCTAGCACTATAAATCGGCATCAGTCCGGACTAGAACAAGCAGCCACACACACACACACGTGCATGCACGTCGCTATATAAGTGCAATAATCTTGGACGCGACGTTAAACCCAATTTCACCTCACCAAACAGGTCAGACACAAGATCGTCCAAGATCGGGAAGACCAAGGGCCACAACGCCAGTTGATGACCTCTGCATCCGGACAATCCACCTGCGGAACCGATACGGGACGGCGACGGCACTGGGACACCCCATTAGCAGACGAACAATCTTACGACGACTCCGCATTGGTGGTATCAGAGGCTACCGCCCCTTCCGTGGAATGGCCTTGACCCCTCTACACCGTCAACGCAGATTACAATGGTCAAGGCGTGGTGGGTGGCGGCGTCATGGTCGGGGGCGGTATTTGTGGTCAGTGGACAACAAGGCTTGTAATCATCCGTGGGAATCTGACTGGCCAAAGATACAGACATTGTGATCTGTTGCAATGCCTTTCTTACGTGGACAGCCAAGGGGTAACCTTTTGCAGCAGGATAATGCACGACCGCATACCGCGAGACTTCAGCAATATCTGCACAACGTTAACGTCAACATATTGCCTTGGCCAGCATGTTCTCGAGACATGAATCCCATAGAGCATCCCTGGGATCATCTTGATCGGCAGCTGTGACAACGGGTACCTTCCCAGCAAATCATCTTCCCATGTCAAGGGAGTTTACTGACTATAAAAGTCCAGTTTCCACCCTTCCCGAACTAGGCTTGAATTTCGTGGCTCGATCGTAGCACCACCAGTGGCGATTACGAGTTACGTCCCTTCTATGTCTCTCCTATGACTCATCAGATCCCACCTCTCATGTCACTTGCCTTTGCTTCAAACAAGAGGGCGGGCCTAGTCAAGACGATCTGTTGACGGTACACACGCTTTGCAAATCCTTCAGATGACGGAAATCTGCACATTGCAATCAATGTTCTTTACGAACCGGATGTCTAGTTTGTTGCTCGATTTTGATTGGACTATACATAGACTCGTTAATCTAGCCAAAATCTAACTCCAGAATTCCAACCCAGCTCGACAAGGGTGGAAACTGGACTTCTACATTCAGTAAACGCCCTTGCCTCAGGAAGATGTTCGAAACAAATAGCAGCTTGAACAGGTTTTATTGGATGAGTGGTGCGGAATTCCTGCTGACGTCATCCGGCGACACCCATGAGGAGACGTATTTTGTCGTGCACTGATGCAGAGGGTTGTCACACACGCTACTAAAGTACTGTCGGAAATGCAAGACAAAATGCTTTTTGCAGGTTAAGAAAGAATATAATTTTTCACAGACTGTTGTTATTGAAATATTGAGTAACTACCGATCGACCTACCTGTGGTTTGAAGTATTTCAGTCACAAGGAGTCCTATCGACAAGTCTACAGGAGAAAAATTCGAACGAGAACAGGAAGTTTACTTTTATTCTAAGTCTTATGATGGCAGTCTGAAACGGACTATAGAAATATGCGCACGTCACTCCGTTATAATGATGATAATGTAGTCTTCATAAAACATCTAATCCACACACAAAAATCATTTTGAGAAAATCAAGATGTGTATCTTCTAAAATGACAAAATGACGCTGCGTGTGTTTTGTTATCATTGCTCCCATGATCCCATGATGCATGTTACATTACACCTGCAAAGCCATAACCATGGTGAGGTGGGGTGAAATTGGGTTTAACGTCGCGTCCAAGATTAATGCACTTATATAACGACGTGCATGCACGTGTGTGTGTGTGTGGCTGCTTGTACTAGTCCGAACTGATGCCGATTTATATTGCTAGGCCACTGAGATACCATGCTGCAGTTTAACACGAATACCCCACTCAGACACAGTATACTGACTCCGAGCCGACCAGTCCTTGTTTTAGACACTTAATGCCGAGCGCCAGACAGGGTAACAACAAGTACCATCTTTTAACGTCTGGTACACGATATGGAGTCTGTATTGGTAAATGTATACAAGTTCTTTACATTTTAGAGAGATAGAGGGAAAACATGCATTAATTTAGATAGGGTGAATAGTGTGACTGAGCTGCCCAAGCATATGGTTTTCAATTCATACCATCAACTCTACGGTATGATAAATAAAATAAAACAGGTATTGGGGTGGTCTCAAAAACAAAACAGGGACGTAAAAGGATATTAGACAGCTTTGATACAGGGTGACTAGGCGTGTAGTGTACAGGTTTTATGAGCCGAAGGTAACCCTGACTTGTTGTAGAATTAGGGAGGAATTAAAGATACAATTAATGTCAGCTGCACTAACTATTGCTCTCGAAGAGATGGATTCCTATAAACTGTGCGTGGCGATGACCGGGCACTTTTCAGGGGAAAATATTCCATCCTGTCTTTGAGGTCACATTATCTCCTAACCATTCATAACTATCACAGTAAGGGCGTCCAGATAATTTAATCATTCCACTGACTACATGCGGCTATCGGCAGATGGACAAAAAACACCCACAGGCAATCAGGTAAAGGTAATCGTGTCATTGTTTTTTGACGCTGCAACCCATGATATTGGGCATATTGATGGATGTGTGCTAGTTTTCGAGGCCAAAAAGAAAACTGGTGATTTTCATAAGGAAATTATAGGAGGTGATGTGTTCATAGACTGGTTGGAACTTCACCTTAAGCTTTTGCCTATTTTAAACAACGTCAGTGTGATTGTCATGGATAACGCCAGTAAATATAACGTCTTGGAATCAGATACTGTCGCCCAAACCATGAGTAGTATGAAGGCGACAATAGAGGAATATATGACCATATGAAACGAAGTCATGGACAAAATTCGGCTGAATAAGAACCCTTTAAAGTACAGGACATATGTGCTGGCGGCACAACACGGTCACGTTGTCTTACGTACGCCAGTCAGACATTCTGATCTCAACCCTGTTGTGCCCATCTTGGCTAAGTTTAAAGGGTTTGTGGCAAGACATAACACAACATTCAAAATTACAGATTCATATACGTCATCAGCGGAGATAAATGCTACCTCAAGAAATCATCTGTAGAACAACAAATACTTCTGGATTCCAAAACCGCAACCTTCCAATACTCATCCCGTTTCACAGCTCTTAACTATTCAATCATGTTTCCAAATAAATATAATGCAGTTCATATCCATCAACGCACATGTTAATTAAGTACAATAACAGCAATATTTTGAGACTACCACCCCAACTCGGTGACATTTGCATCTGTGAGAATGTTAGGTAATCACCTCAGGTTATCGGCCATTTCATACATGCATGACAACACACGAATATTTTCTAAGTTGATCATCATTTTAAATGTAAAAGTACATTTTAAGGGTGGCAGTTAGGACAGGCTTGATTAGGGCAATTTTCGTTATTTTGATATATGCTCTTTTTATAGTCCTATGCCTCGTATTTATTAAATGAAGCCAGAAAAGCAGTTTTCTAGCATTTCCGACATTACTTTAAAGGACATGTCTTGTCACATGATTTGACCTTATGAGCACCTTTTGAGTGGACTCTGTTTAACTCGTGTTAATGATTTTTTTATTTTGACCCCATGTCTCCTTACTGCAAGTGCACTATCGACATGGCTTTGCAATCAATTTTGTCCGGACCTCTCAAAATGATTACTTTCATTATGATCATCATATAGTTAACACCTGTCTTTGTTTATGTTTATAGGGCTACTGAACAAGGTATAAGTTTCCTTTGCCCGATAGTTTACTTCAAGGGCGTGTCTCGTGAGGGTTCTTTAATTTATCCTGCGTGCACGAAAAAAAGCCGCTCTGGCATTATATTTTTTCAACAAAACAATCTCATTAAAATCAGATCTTAGATCTCGCTACCGCGTAACAAAGATCTGAGGACATCCCATTAGGGGTCACGTCAATACGTCCTTTTATCCGACCATTCAGAGCGTCGCTTACCAGATCATGAAAGTGACAATCGGAATCTGATTTCTAATCATGCAACCTCGAAAACTTAAACACGGGGTATTACGGGTAGTTACGTGTTTAACGACTGAATCCATACAATCTAGACCATATATTTGCCATTCCAGAATGTTCTTTTGTTCAGGTTTCCCCCTCCGCTGCTTTTGATGGGTGTCGCGTTCCCAGTACTTGCGTTTCGTTAAGTGTGGAACTGTCTATAAATCTAAATCTGTGAACTATCTACAAATGCATCTACTGAACATGTATACTTAAATTTAACTGTGATCTCTATTGTGTTTCATGTTGATATATGCTTCTGAATCTATCATGGCTTTCATGAGTGTGACGTAACAAAGTCAATGTTTTCACCTGACTGACTAATGAATAAGCATGTATATATCTCCCCTGCATCCGCTGGTGTTCTAAAATAGTATCTTACATGCCTAAAATTGTATAGGTACACATTAAACAGCAGAAGAATCCGACAAAACAAAGATACAATACAAATATTTACCTCGTGATACAATACAACCATTCCTGCACTTTTTCTGCGACAACTATCTCTGTTTCAAAAACATATTTGTTCAGACGTTACCTCATTTTGCCCAAATAAGTGTACATCAGATCTGTGGTTAACTTACCGTACACCTTGAAGAAGTGTACATCAGATCTATGGTTAACTTGCCGTACAGCTTGAAGAAGTGTACATCAGATCTATGGTTAACTTACCGTGCAGCTTGAAGAAGAGTACATCAGATCTATGGTTAACTTATCGTACAGCTTGAAGAAGTGTTAATCAGATTTGTGGTTAACTTACCGTACAGCTTGAAGAAGTGTACATCAGATCTATGGTTAACTTACCGTACAGCTTGAAGAAGTGTACATCAGATCTATGGTTAACTTACCGTACAGCTTAAAGAAGTGTACATCAGATCTGTGGTTAACTTACCGTACAGCTTGAAGAAGTGTACATCAGATCTATGGTTAACTTGCTGTACGGCTTGTAGAAGTGTACATCAGATCTATGGTTAACTTACCGTACAGCTTGAAGAAGTGTACATCAGATCTATGGTTAACTTGCCGTACAGCTTGTAGAAGTATACATCAGATCTATGGTTAACTTGCTGTACGGCTTGTAGAAGTGTACATCAGATCTATGGTTAACTTACCGTACAGCTTGAAGAAGTGTACATCAGATCTGTGGCTAACCTGCCGTACAGGTTGTAGAAGTGTACATCAGATCTATGGTTAACTTGCTGTACGGCTTGTAGAAGTGTACATCAGATCTATGGTTAACTTACCGTACAGCTTGAAGAAGTGTACATCAGATCTATGGTTAACTTGCCGTACAGCTTGAAGAAGTGTACATCATATATATGGTTAACTTACCGTACAGCTTGAAGAAGTGTACATCATATATATGGTTAACTTACCGTACACCTTGAAGAAGTGTACATCAGATCTATGGTTAACTTACCGTACAGCTTGAAGAAGTGTACATCAGATCTATGGTTAACTTACCGTACAGCTTGAAGAAGTGTACATCAGATCTATGGTTAACTTGCCGTACAGCTTGAAGAAGTGTACATCATATATATGGTTAACTTACCGTACAGCTTGAAGAAGTGTACATCATATATATGGTTAACTTGCCGTACATCTTGAAGAAGTGTACATCAGATCTATGGTTAACTTACCGTACAGCTTGAAGAAGTGTACATCAGATCTGTGGTTAACTTGCCGTACAGCTTGAAGAAGTGTACATCAGATATTCAGATCTGTGGTTAACTTACCGTACAGCTTGAAGAAGTGTACATCAGATCTATGGTTAACTTACCGTACAGCTTGAAGAAGTGTACATCAGATCTGTGGTTAACTTACCGTACAGCTTGAAGAAGAGTACATCAGATCTGTGGTTAACTTACCGTACAGCTTGAAGAAGTGTCAACATTGAGGCTCGGACTGCCATGCCTCTGCTGCGGCGTCAACCAGACTGTGCAGTTGGACTAGAAGGATACCCAGGTCTTTGCGTCAATACATCCAGACAACTCACTAGGATGCTAACTAGAGCCGGTAATTGATCGATTGGATGTTTCCGGGTTTTACAGCTCTCTGACGTATTGTGCATGACAACCGCGTCAGCTGACGCGTGCTTGTGAACATAGTTTTACATTCACACATACACACACAACACAGACACCCTCACATATACACACAACACATACACCCTCACATACAAACTCACATACACACACCACAAACACTCACTCACAAACACACGACGCATACACACACCACAAAAACACTCACACACACATACTCACTCACATACGCACACCAGACACACACACTTCCATACACACACAAGCCGTACACACTCACATACACACATTTTAACACATATGCACACATAAACACACATCCTCACTCACATACACACACAACACATATATACTCACATACACAAATACATCACACACAACACATACTCACTCACATACACACATACTAACATACACACATAAAACATACACACTCACATACACACAACACATACACACTCATGTCCACAAATACATACATACACACACTCACATACACACAACACATACACTCACGTACACACATACATACATACATACATACATACACATGCTCACATACACACACACAAAACACATACAAACCCAAACGCAGCACATACACACTCACATACACACATATATACACACACAACACGTACATACTCACATACACACCACACATACATACACACCACACATACATACACACACAACACATTTATACTCAAATACACACAGCACATACACACACAAACACAGCACACATACTCACATACACACAACACATACATGCTCACACACACACATACATACACACAAACACACTCACATATACATATACTCACACACACTGACATATACACATACATACTCACACACACACTCACATACACACAGCACACATACTCACATACATACAACACATACATACCCACACACAGCACATACACACATACATACACACACACCGCATACATACATACACACAGCACATACACACTCACATACACACTTACATACACACACACAACACATACACACTCACATATACATATACTCACACATGTACACTCACACACACTCACATACACACATACATACACACATACACACTCATATATACAGATACTCACACACCTTCACATATACACATACATACTCACACACACACCACATACACACTCACATACACACACATACTCAATACACACAACACATACATACACACAGAGCACATACATGCATACACACAGCACATACACACTCACATACACACATACATACACACACAACACATACACACTCATATATACAGATACTCACACACACTCACATATACACATATATACACACATACACACTCACATATACAGATACTCACATATACACATATATACTCACATACACACTCACATATACAGATACTCACACACACTCACATATACACATACATACACACTCACACATGCACACTCACATATACAGATACTCACACACACTCACATATTTACATACATACACACATACACACTCACATATACAGATACTCACACACACTCACATATATACATACAAACACACTCACACACCACACATATACTCTTACATACACACATTCACATATAAAATGAAAAATAAAAAGCGACTTTGCTTGTCGACTAACGGAGGCGACTAACGGGATCGGGTGGTCTGGCTTTCTGACTTGGTTGATACATGTCATCGATTCCAATTGCGTGGATCGATGCTCATGATATCAATCACTAGATTGTCTGGTCCAGACTGCTGTCATATAGCTGGAATACTGCTGAGTGAGGAGTTACACAACAACAGACAGACTTGTCTTACACATTAATACAAGAAGCGCCTAAGGCAGAAAACTGCGATATATCCCTATGCGCACCCAGCAGTGAAAGGCTACCAGGTTGTACGAGATGGTTATGCAAATTTCCATCAGTGTCAGTTTGAGTTGTATACTCCCCAGGGAGAAGAGAATGCACACTGATAAAATCGCTTGTGTAATGATAAAATTGTGCCTTGAGTATGCACTAGTATATATAATCTAGTGCTTAGAAATACTCATATTTTTATACGCCTTCGAGTTTCTGTCTGAGGAAGTAACGATTACTCATAGGAGATAATTCTTATACATTAAAATTGCATTGCCTTTATTAATTTTAGTGAATAACACGCTTTTTGATTGAGAACAATGGGAGGTTATTGTGGTCTTATGTCTGACACACCCTCTAAAACATTTGTTGATCATGTCAATCCTCTTTCAAGGTCGGGGCGGTCGGGTAGCCAAGTGGTTAAAGCGTTCGCGCGTCACGATCACGCCGGGTTCGATTCCTGACTTGGGTACCATGTGAAGCCCATTTCTGGTGTCCGCCGCCGTGATATTGCTGGATTTTTGCTAAAAGCGGCGTAAAATCAACCTCACTCACTCACTCTTACAAGGTCATGAATTATCTTTAACATTTTCCAAACGACACTGACATATATTCTGATTATCATTATTGTATTGGCTATTGCCTCTAAGGTACCATATATTCAGATTAATAGTCTCAAAACTATAAATATTCTCCATAAAGTATGAACATAATTTTTTCCCTGTCTATTCCTCTTTCACTCCTACCCGGGGTAATTCTATCTGAATGCTAATCATGTGACAGATCATTTTATAAAGCGATTAGATCAATTATGTTACTAGACATGTACAATACTTGAACTTTAATGGTCAATAACGGTTTGAAAAATGTCCTGCGGGATACAATTGGAAGGAACATACTTTGCCATGATGGTTCCACGCACTTTGCCGACATCTGTAATCTCTACATTTCATGCTCCTTACAGCAAAACGGCGTAATGTATCTTAACATTGACGTCAAGAATCAAAACATAAATATTTATCGTATGGCGTTCACCTTCCAGAATGGCAAGACACAAACGTTTCGCATCGCAGTCACTGCAAAATGATGGCAAGAAAAAAAACGGCTTTCCATAAGGGAAAACAGTTTGATGTGGCCTCTGTGTTGCCTTGTACCCAGGGACGACAAGGTACATGTGGCTTCCTTCATCATTTTGTGATACTGCCCTCAATTGTAACGGGTGGCCCAGTCGTCTAAGACGCCGCGATTCGCTGTGCAGAGTTGCGGGTTTGTGGGTTCGAATCCCGCTTCGCCCCGATTATGTTTCTAGGTTTGTCAGCACCATACTCGTGCTCGTAGGTTTCACCGAAGTGGTAAACGTCTGAGACCTGCATCACTTTGGGCTTTCTTCCCACATTAAGCTGACACGCCGTGATATGACTGGAATACTGTTAAAAGCGGCGTTGAACCCAACTCACTCATTTGTAACTATGAAGTAGAATCTGCTCGAGAAAGGAAAATAAATTGAAATAAATTTTAAATAAATTGAAATACAACATTGACTCCTTTGACCCTACAATATCTTAACTGAAGTGACCGGGTCCAGAAAGTATCTCTTGACGAGTCAAATATCATGATCATTCAGGATTAAAAACATACCTTTTTCAAATTATTTAAGGGGGCATTATATCATAGTTTACAGGTATTGTAGAACAGCAGTTTGCAGTACATGCTGTACTGCAGTAAGCTCTGCACAAAATGTTTTGCATCCTAAGTGCTCGAGGCCCGTGAAAATCCGGGACAGAATAGGTCTTCAGCAACCCATGCTTGTTGTAAAAGGCGATATGCTTGTCGTAAGAGGCGACTCACAGGATCGGGTGGTCAGGCTCGCTGACTTGGTTGATGCATGTAATCGATCCCAATTGCGTGGATCGATGCTCATCATATTAATCACTGGATTGTCAGCTCCAGACTCGATTATTTACAGACCGCCGTCATATAGCTGGAATACCCCATTCAGACACAGTATTCAGACTCCGAGCCGACCAGTCCTTGTTTAAGCCCCTTAATGCCGAGCGCCAGACAGGGTAACAACAAGTACCATCTTTTAACGTCTTTTGGTATGACGCGGCCGGGGATCGAACCCCGGACCTTCCGCTCTCCGGGCGGACGCTCTACCACTAGACCACGGAGGCGGTCTGTTTACAATAACACGCAACGAGTGAAAACGACTAAAAAGCTAACTTCAAAGGTAAACTGGTCAAGCGGTTCGTTGTGAAAAACTTGTTTCCTATTCGAACGGGGCATGGAATCGACAGAGTTGACCCTTAACTTCTTTTGTGTAGTATATGTTCTTACAGCATTCCCTTTGAGGGGGCACGGGTGGCCCAGTCGTCTAAAGCACCGCGATCCGCTGTGCAGATTTGCATCCCCTGGGCACGCTAGAAACCTATGATTGTGTGTTCGGATCTCGGTTCGCCCCGATTATGTTTCTAGGTTTTTCAGCACCATACCCGTACTCGTGGGTTTCACCGAAGTGGTAAACGTCTGAGACCTGCATCACTTCGGGCTTTCCTCCCACATTAAGCTGACACGCCGTGACATAACTGGGATACTGTTAAAAGCGGCGGTAAACCAAACTTACTCACTCACTCACCCATTACCCTTGTATTGCCTACTTTAACATTCAAAGTATTCCTGATTTCGTTACATTTTTGTATTGACGTAGTTCATAAATAGTGATTCTTACCCTCCCGCTAGAAAGTTTCGCATTCATAAAACCATGCAATACTACCAGGTACGTTACCCTTTTGGTGCTTCCCGAATCCGTGTTTCAGTACGTTGCAGGAAGTGTATCATTGGTCTGTCCCCTCTTGGGAATAGTGAATTAACTAAACAATTAAAAGCACCAAGCAAGATATTGTTACCCAAGTGTTCGGTTACAAATAAGAGACATCTAAGTTAAAGTTAAGTTAATAAAGCAGAAGGTCAACCTCCTAGTCCCTTGGACATTGGACGCTACTGTACTCTTCAGTGGGTTAATAACACTGGCCCACATATACACAAAGCAAAAAGTTAAGCACACCCCTATTTCTGAACCATGACAAATGGCACAAATCATGGCATGGGGTGACTGACCACAGAGGCTGGGCGATACCAATCTCATCGGATAGAACAAACATTTGATAACAAATGAAGAAGATATTGATGAGTTGCGATTGAAATTTACTGATAAAAACATCATGGTAACACAGGTACTGTTTTTGACCTTATACAATACCTCAGAAAAGTATAAAGCTCCAGGATTAAGTAAACGAATTACGTTTGATGTTTAATGTGAAAATGCGGTCGATTAAGTCGCCGCTAAAGACAAGCATGGGTACCTGGAGACCTGTATTCTTACCCAGAGTCGGGGAGGTCGGGTAGCCTAGCGGTTAAAGCGTTCGCTTGTCACGCCGAAGACACGGGTTCGATTCCCGACATGGGTACAATGTGTGAAGCCCATTTCTGGTGTCCCCCGGCGTGGTATTGTTGGAATATTGCTAAAAGCGGCTAAAAACATACTCTCACTCACCTCTTCAGTTATCTTATACACTGAGACCTCGTTAGCCCGGACCCCGTTAATCTGGAAACCCCACATCCAGGACGATTTTTTAATGTGTTTGTGACGGGTGCCAACTGAGTAGCAGCGAACACCTGGTGTCATCACTGTTTGATTTTGATTCAGAAGCACATGCTTAATCTTCCCGAGGCAAGAGAGTTAATTGACTTTAAAAGTCCAGTTTCCACCCTAGCCGAACTAGACTGGAATTACTTGGCCCGATCGTAGCGCCACCACTGGCTATTACCAGTTATGTCCCCTCTAAACCTCTCCATTGGACCAATCAGATTCCACCTCTCGTATCACTTGCATTTGCTTCACTCAAAATGGTGGCGCAAGATCTATATTGTGATAAAACGTGTCTTACATCGCGAAGTGCATCAAATCACGTGAGCACCTTGATAACAAACATGAAAAGATTTCGAAAATATCTGCTGACAACGAGTTTGCGGTGCACATACTTTGCAAATCCTGCAATCGACCGAAAACTGCACGACAGTTTATTAACCGGATTTCGATTACGGTGTGCGATTTTGATTGGACTATGCTAGACTCGTTAGGTCAGCCAAAATGTAACTCCATAATACCAGCCTAGTTCGGCAAGGGTGGAAACTGGACTTTTATAATCAGTTAACTCTCTTGCCTCGGGAAGATGCACATGCTTATGATATAGTCGGAATCGCAAAATGGTCCTAACGTATCGCCGAAATGTCTTATGGCTATAGAAAGGGTATTGTCTCCTTTATTGATTATTCAAAAAGAACTTTACTTCATCAGTGACTCGTTAATCCTGCAGTTTGTTGATCAGGGCCCACTTGCACAAAGCGATCTTAGCGCTAAGATGGTCGTAACTCCTATACTTTAACATAGGCTTACGATAGCGCTAAAGATCGCTTTGTGCACGTGGGCCCAGGTCACTTATGTGAGTACGGTATCGTCTGGTACAAAGTGATGTCTGTAAAACCCTTAAATACCCAGAGTCGCTGGACGGCGTATCCAGCTTCAGAGACATCACGGGGCGGTCTGGAAGCCTAGTGGTTAAAGCGTTTGCTCGTCACGCCGAAGACCCGGGTTCGATTCCCAACATGGGTACAATGTGTGAAGCCTATTTCGCCGTGATATTGTTGGGATATTGCTAAAAGCGGCGTAAAACCATACTCACTCACTCACACAGAGACATCACCGTTTATAAAACCGCATTGATTGACTACTATACAGAACCGCAAAAGAAACGTCACCCCAAGTAAAATTGCATGAAAAGTTTTTATTTCAATATCTGGGTAATTTTGGTCAAAGTTTCTAAAATTTAGTATTACCTTGTCCAGAACAATGAAATTTGATGATAAAAAACAAAGCAGATGACAATAACATCGATCGCCCAAACGCATCACGGCAACGTCCATGGTAACCCGATGCACGTGATGAACGTGCAACATGAAATTGCACGTGCGTACCCCCATTTCTTGTCCTATAAAAATCCACCCAGATCGGATAACATTCATTCGTTATTGAATTGGTACCACATGCCAAGATTGACAAGAAATCAGCGACACCAAGCCCGTGGACGATTGCAAGCTGGACAAACCGCCCGGCAAGTAGACAATGCATTTCAAGTCCACGTAAGGACCATATACAGGCTCCAGCAACGGTACCAGACCACCAACACTACAGATGAAAGACCAAAGGTCACCAACGACGTCAGGATCGTCAGATTGTGCGACAGCGTCTTCAAGATCACTTTGTCACTGTTGCGGAAACTGATAGACAGACCTTGGGGACACACCAGCGACACATTAGTGCGGACACCGTGCGTCGACGATTGACGAGCAGACACCTCCACTGTCACAGGCCACAAGGAGGACCCATTCAGACACCACGTCATCGCCAGGACCCTCTTTAGTGGCAACACAGCACCATCATTGGCGCCACTAGCAGTGGAGACGAGTCCTCTTCTCAGACGAGAGCCATTACCGTCTCAACAGCAGATGGCAGAGAGAGAGAGAGTCTGGCGACACGATGGAGAACATTATTCGGATGCTTGTGTTGTTGAGAGAACCTCGTGGGGTGGTCCGAGCATCAGGGTGTGTGGTGGAATTGGTCATGCACAGAGGTTCGGCCCTGTGGTCTCCCAAAACATCGGTCCAGGGAGAGGCAATGGTGTCACAGCAGCTCGGTACATTGATCAAGTCAAGAATGACGTCCGACCAAGGTCGACAACTGCAGCTGAACTGCGTCAGGCGTTCCTCAGAGTGTGTGCACGGCAGTCATCAATGCACATGGCGGACACACGAGATACTGACTTGTGATGCCATTTTCTCAGAGACTAGTGTTGTGTTTCACTTTAAGAACATCTAATACTTTAATTTCAACCTTGATGATCAGTTTTTCCTAGTTTCATCTTTTTAATGTCTCAAAGTATGTTTACAGTGTTTGGACAAAAAAGGTTTCTCATGTATCTATCCATGGTGACGTTTCTTTTGCGATTCAGTATATATTTGGCCCTCTCCATTGTTTGTTGTTTAACACCGCACTCAGCAATATTCCAGTTCTATAACGCAGGTATGTAATAATCGTCAGGTAATCCACTCATTGAGTACGTGAGTATTGTTTTACGCCGGTTTAGTAATATTCCGGCAACAGTGAGTGAGTGAGTATGGTTTTTACGCCGCTTTTAGCAATATCACGGCGGACACCAGAAATGGGCTTCACACATTGTGCCCATGTTGGGAATCGAACCCGGATCTTCGGCGTGAAGAGCGAACGCTTTAACCACTAGGCTACCCGACCGCCCCAATCCACTTATTGACGTCATGAGCATCGATTCGAGCAAATTGGGGAAAATAATGTGCAATAAAGCCACCGAGACTTACCACCCGGTCTATATAGTCGCCTCTAACGACAAGCATGGGTACCTGGAGACCTCTATTCTTACCCAGAGTCGGGGCAGTCGGGTAGCCTAGTGGTTAAAGCGTTCGCTCATCACGCTGAAGACCGGGCTCGATTCCCGACATGGGCACAATGTGTGAAGCCCATTTCTGGTGTCCCCCGCCGTGATATTGTTGGAATATTGCTAAAAGCGGCGTAAAACCATACTCACTCACCTACCCAGAGTCCCAACGGCTGTTCGCCCCACAAAAGAAAGTGGAACAATTAAATCACATCTGTGACGTCATTCTATTGTTTGAACGCTCCATTATTTTTCACGACTGGAGAGTTGTTTGTCAACTTTACATTATCTTGAACCGACATTTGAATTAATTCCCACCTGAATACACGGAATTTCATTTTTGTCCCGAAAACATGTGTCGCCAGCGGGGTTCGAACCCGCACCTTTAGATTTGAGGACGTGTAATTGTCAACATCAGCTACGGCAGCACATGAATGTATGGTGTGAAATTAACTTCATAATATTTTCATAATTTTGCATAATGCTCAAAAGGTAAAAAAATGTATATAATTTGTGTAAAAGCAGGTTACCTCAGCGATGTTCATATGTATAGTAATAAGATGAACCGTGGACGACAAAAAACAAATCAGGTAATATATCCTTGTTCTGGGCTGTATATTTCCTATTATTTCCATCAGCATGTATTAACAATGTGCACGCGATTGATAAATACTAGTTTAGGACCCAACGAAATCATGAAGAGCCGTGTACCATGTATTGTAAATGTCAGCTCGCTACGGAGCTTGGCGCTCGTGCAACAGCGGCAGAGAACGCATTCCTCGTGCATCACGCAAGGGCGATGCACGCAGTTTTAATACATAGAACAAAGAGTTCTGGTTTATTTTTCAAATATTTTCCACAACAAAATATTTCGTCAAAAGGGCTTCTGCTCCATTATGTTTAAGGAATGGAGAGTTACTCGGACATTACGCTCCACGAAAGAGAAAACGGGGTGAGAATGCAAATTGTTTTCTTTGAAACAAGAAAGTATTCATCAATGTTTATCGACGGCCTACCATGAAACAAACAAGAAATGGTATTCGATGGTGATGTATTTGTTGAGGTATAACAGTAACTGTTGTGTTTTGGACCTTTGGTTTTGATTGTTTCGGCGACTGTTTTCAGCCTGGAAATGTTTTGTTAACGTATGTAATGTTTTCGTCTGATCCAATTTTCAAGTGTATACTTTATGCTTCTGGTATAATTTGCATGTTATTTGAATGTCAGTGTTTGAAAGCAGTGATCATTATTCAATATTACGTACTTCTCTCGCTGTGTCACGTATTCGCCTCAGTCACATTTGCTCTTCGGCTAGGATACGGCGACCGTAGCGCCCCGAAATCGAGAGATACCTGAAGGGGCCCCAGGGTCGCCCTAGGGTGTATCCCTAACTTTTACAGGCCATAGGGGTTGCCACTGAATTATAGCGCGGAATTATAACCATTTAATTTATAGGTTTTTCCGGAGCAATTAGACACGCCGTAGCAATTAGACACGCCGTAGCAATTAGTCACGCCGTAGCCATGTCAGATGTGTAGCGGTAGCGCCAGTCTGTCCGCACGGTCGCCGTATGGCCCATGACTGTGGGTTCGAATCCCGGTTCACCCCGATTATATTTCTATGTTTTCAGCACCACGCCCATGCACATGGGTTTCACCAAAGTATTAAACGTCTGAGACCTGCACAACTTCGGGGTTTCCTCCCACATTAAGTTACTCGACGTGATATAACTGGAATACTGTTTAAAGCGGCGTTAAACCCAACTCACTTACCACCCATTATCTCAAACTCCTCGGGACCACAGAAATAGTTCAACTTATCCCGGGTTCGACACTTCCGATTCAACCAATACCTTATAGTCAATTACCTTTATTAATTCAAAATAAATATTTAATCACATTCATGTCTATCATATACATTAGTGAAATTTACAGTGACATTAAACGATTCCAAAAACTTACTCATACCTTTTAAAAAGAACACAATACAAATTATGATAATGGACTCCTACCTGTGACATAGCGCACGACACGTGCCAGATCACAGGTAAGGTCAGATCAACAGGCCAAGATAATTTGCAAAAGCAATGTATGGGGAAACGTTAAATGATTATAATTAGTGACAAATAATTGAAGTCGGCGACAGACATACAAGCAGGTCAAGCAAAGACTATTATTCTCATGTGAGGGTAACGACTTGGTTATATAACAAGAGCAAAGGAAGAGGCAGAATATTAGGAACTACCGTGAATTTGTAAATGCCCACAAACTTTGAAAAACGATGAGATCTGATAAACTTTACTGTATGTTGATATTTACATAATGAATCTCATAGCAAATTGTTCTTACAACAGGAAATAAATCATTGTTCAATACACAATGAAAATTTTTGTGGACATAAAACTTCCTAAATCCTTTATCATAGATGTCTTTCAAAATGTTCAGTTTACTGATGCAATCATTTCTTGTGGTACAAGGTCCGTGGTATTCCACAAGAAGCTGTCGGACTTTAGACAGTTCCCCTGATGAGATCATGTTGGGCAGCGCTGGCCATTCTGAACTTTCAACGTCCATCTTGAGAACATCAATGTATTTCTGGAAAACAAAAGGAAGGGTTTTACTGTGTCACAAATTTCCCTAACACATTTTGGTTTAAGAGATGTGCAAAGAGATTAGGAGATAAGGTTTAACCCCGCGTTCAATATTGTTTCACTTTTTTACAACGTGCAGTGTGTGCGTGCGTGCGTGCGTGCGTGCGTGCGTGCGGCAGATGGTGCTGGTCCTGACGTATACCGCTTTAATAATAGCCCGCTAAGGTACCAAGCTGCATTCTAACATCAATCAGACAAAGTATACTGGATCATGCATAGTGAGTGAGTGAGTTTGGTTTAACGCCGCTTTTAACAGTATTCCAGTTATATCACGACGTGTCAGCTTAATGTGGGAGGAAAGCCCGAAGTTGTGCAGGTCTCAGACGTTTACCACTTCGGTGAAACCCACGAGCACGGGTATGGCGCTGACAAACCTAGAAACATAATCGGGGCGAACCGGGATTCGAACCCACAATCATAGGTTTCTAGCGTGCCCAAGGAACAGCGAATCGCGGCGCCTTAGACGACTGGGCAACCCGTGCCCCCGGCTTCTGCATAAACCGAAAGGGGATTCCGGATACGAATACAGGCTCCAGTAGCCAATACTCATCATACGAGGTGAGAGAATGGACTGGTGGTGAGTGCAGGTCGCCGTTTCCCGATGGCGTGGATGAATGTTTTTATTTAGGGTCGGTTCATTTATAATTTAGTGAGACGAATGACGAGAAAACGTCTTTGTTTCGTCCAAACATGGACCAAATTAGAGACTTTTAAAACGGTTATTGTAAATACGTTTGTGGAGGTTCCTAATTAATGATGTAAAATGTCAATATATATCACTGACCCCTGTGTGGTTCAACATTGTCTTGAAACTGGTCAATGTATGAAGATCCCAGGAACCGCTCTTGGAGTCCCTTCCGCCAATACCTAATCTCAAAAACCGTACATGTGGTGATCTCTGGTAACTTGCAAGTGCCATACTGAAATATGATGCATGTGTCATTATTAATATAATATAGATGCAATCAGAGACAGAGACATATAAACTGTTTTTGCAAGCCTTTTCCCGCACCTCCACCATGATAATCAATTCAAAACGTAACATCTGGTCGCATGTGAAGTATATTTTCGCAACACAATTTGTTGAGAACATCCGAATATCAGGCGAACAATTATACAAGGTTCATGCAGATGTGGGACACTTGAATTCCAGTCCTTTTTAATGATTATCCAGGATTTCAACTGTCATTTTCAAGATTGTTTTGGTTGGGTCATTAGCCCAAATGTGTCAATATATTATTAAATCAAGCTTACTATATATTAGTCGTAAGACCTAACAAGCAGTGTGAATATCACAAATTTTCAAAACTAAAAAATAATTTGTCTAATGGCCTTTGACACACAAATCTATCACTGTCATAAATCACGCTTAAATACCCTTGTACATATTTGTGTGTGTTTCAATACTTTTACTGACAAATACATGTCAAGCTATTTTGTGATTTTCAAAGGTTTCAGGATTGACATTTTTCAAGAGGGACTTTAAAATTCAAGGCCTTTTCAAGCCTGTGTGAGCCTTGTAATAGTTTTATCGTATGTTTTTATCGTTCCTTTTACCAAATAAATATACTGAACAACAAAAGTTCCTGTGACATTGAATGAGATTTAATGCAAAGTTATGTTTTTCACCAAATCTGAAACAATTTCGGTTTGCAACAGATAAAAGACCCCTGTAAGTGTTCAACTGGTTAAATTAAAGTCCTGTGGGATATCTGTCAATATCTGCTCGAGCATGTTTCGGCGTTCCTGGAGTGTCTGTGGTCGACGTCGAAGGCGCCGATCCATCTCATCCCACATCGTGCTCGATTGGTGGGAAATCAGGGGTGCGACCCGGCCAGGGGATGACATTCACGTTGTTTTGTTGACACAATGATTGACGTAACGTTCACCTCGACGTCGGTACACTCGAATCCGTACATCGCTGTGGCTGAGGTGAAAACGAGACTCGTCAGTGAATAGAACTTGTCCCCACTGCATGGCCGTCCTGCGTAGACGCTGTCTGCACCACTGTTGACGTGCTTGACGGTGGTTTCCTGTGGAAATGGGACGTCTGGTGGGTCTTCTGGCGACAATCCCTGCACATCTGAGGCGACGACGTACGGTTTGTGAAGATATTCGTCGAAGGCCTGGGGTGCTTCTTGCAGTCACTGTTGCTGGCTGGAATCGATTTCGTAGGTATGTTGTTCGAATCCAGTTGCCTTGTCGATTATTGGTTACGCGTGGCCTGCCACTCCGAGGATGGTCTCTGACTGCATTCGTCTGTTGCCAACGTTGCCATAAACACCAAATGGTGTTTCTGTGGACGTTAAATTGTCTTGCAACAATTGTCTTGTCTTGACTCGATCGTGCTTCAACTATACCAATGGCTCGCACACGCTCATTTTCGGACAGGCGTGGCATTTCGTAATGTTGAATAATTGCGTAATTTTGTTAATTTTTCTGAGTGGTTGTTGTCAGCACGATGCTAAACAATGCATATGGAATCCCGTTAACGCACATGTTTTTATACCCATTCTTGGGTAGTGAAATGCATGGGGCTTGCATAAAAGTCAACTTTTGCATGGAATGCATGCTTTTCTGTAGCAGTTGCGTTTTTGTGATTGAATCCATACATGTACTACACTATTGAAAACCAAACTTTACTTGTTTGAAAAATACACTAAAATATTGGTGTCACGGGGACTTTTGTTGTTGAGTATGAATTGTTCCCACGCATGCTTGATTTCCGAGAAAATGTATTATTAAAAAGAAATATGCATGTTTTGAAGCAGTGACAGAAAAGAAAAAAAATATCTGTAAAAACATCAAATGGCTGTCCCTAAATTGATAAGGAAAGCTCGAAGGGATGCAGGCCTTTGTCTTGGAATCCGCGAGAACCTGTTTGGTGCTGACAAACCAGGATTCTATTATATGGGAATCGAACATTCACAAAGTCTTTGCACAACTAAGGGACACAACTCTGCATAAGTAAAGGATTTTCATTCTCACTCATTATCATGTTTTACCGTGTGTGGTTTTCTGGTTTGAACTGTTCTCTAGCAGCTTATGCAGGTCGTAAGAGGCGACTTATGGATCAGTTGGTCAGGCTCGCTGACTTCGTCCAGAGCGCGTCATCGCGATCGCATCCTGGCGGCGGGTCACTTGCTCATAATATCAATCATTGCTTTGTCCAGACGCGATTATTTACAGACTGCTGTCAGATTATTAGAATATTGCTGATCTGAGTCCGAAGTTAAACAAGCGATACATTACAAGCACGTTTACAAACCTCGGATCAAAGGAAAAGATGTCACACTCAAAGTTTTTGGCCGTGTCATCGTCAAAAGAAAAATCGTTGCTGATTCTGTAGAAAGAAAAAACAATATTACTAATAATAATACTGATGTAAAAAGAAATACACATGTGTCATAATTTCACCTTTTACATGTAGAAACAATACGGCGTGAGTGTACATGTACATTAATGGTTGTGCGCACTCGTTTAGATAAAAGTGATAAAAACGTTTCGAAAGTGAGTGAGTGAGTTTGCTTTTACGCCGCTTTTAGCAATATTCCAGCAATGTCACGGCGGGGGATACCAGATATGGGTTCCACACATTGTACCCATGTCGGGAATCGAACCCGGGTCTTCGGCGTGGCAAACGAACGCTACAACCACTAGGCTACCTGACTGCCCCACGTTTCGAAAGCCATAATAAATTTCTACTCCAGTCAAGTCCAGTGTACGATTCCGACTACATGATGACCATGTGCTTATATGAATCACTATCAGATAGTAATGATGCCAGGTGTTCGCAGCGAATGTATCCTGCAAGAAGACTCGTCCCCCTATCGATGAATGTTATGTGCGAAAATACGACAAACCAATCAGAATGCGCGTATGATTTTAAGTTCTTCGTCAAAGAATCCCTCAGAAATAATTTTTTATTTTAAATATGTCTTGCATCTAAAATATACCCCAGACACAGTTAAATGTGTTCAATAATACTGTATAATTCCGCACGTCCCAATGTGCTTGAAATTGCATCTGAAATACAATTAATACATGGGGAAATAATATGTGAACCATTACGCAACGAGTTGACAATTGTTTTGGGTATGCCCGTTTGCGCTAAGACGGAACCCGGTCGCAAAAATAGCCACGAGAGGGGCACGAGTCGCTATTCGGCTTGTCCCGAATTAACACGAGTTGGTCACGAATGTCCCCAGTTTTGACCTCCCAGTGAAAATTAGTGAGTTGGGTTTAACGCCGCTTTTAACAGCATTCCAGTTATATCGCGGCGTGTCAGCTTAATGTGGGAGTAAAGCCCGAAGTGATGCAGGTCTCAGACGTTTACCACTTCGGTGATGCTGACAAACCTAGAAACATAATCGGGGCGAACCGGGATTTGAACCCACAATCATAGGTTTCTGGCGTGCTAAAGTAACGCAACTCTGCACAGCGAATCGCGGCGCCTGAGACGACTGAGCCACCCGTGACCCCGATAGCTATTAATGGCTAGGCCGTGGGTAAATACTCTCTTCAAAAGAAGAAACGCATAGGTGTTTTGAGAATTCCAATTAGATTTGTTTTCCCAGCAATCGTCATAAAGACAATTCTTATGTTTGATTCCCGTCATGTCATGTTTGTTGTGCATTGGGCGCAAACACATTTCAAAATGTTTTTTGTAAACGTTTATCAGCAAAAATGCAAAGGATGCACGAAATTGCTTTCAGAAAGGTTTTCAGCACAATGCACGTGCAAAATGTTGGAAACAAGAGTTAGAAACACTGACTATAAAAGACCATACAAAATTCATCAGTTCATAACGAATTTTCTGACGTGAACGGAGATAGAAAAATGCGAAGATTAACTGCAGCGGGAGTCCCAGTCTGCCGTTGCAAGACACTTCAACGTTCACCAAAGCACCATATCTCGACTATAGGATCGATATACCCGCACTAATTCGACTCAAGATCATCTCAGAAGTGGAAGACCAAGAGTGACCACCCCTGCTCAGGATCGGTACATCCGTTTGCATCACCTTCGGAATCGATTTGCTACAGCAACGGACACTGCAGGACAAGTGCCTGGTATGCAAAGAATTTCCAACCAAATCATCAGAAATCGTCTGAGGGAAGTGGGAATTCGAGCGAGACGACCAAATGTTGGACCTGTCTTGCGACGTCTACACCGTCAACGACGTGTCCGGTGGTGCAACAGAGTACAGGCATGGGATCTCAGGAACTGGCGACGCGTTTGGTTCAGCGATGAGTCACGTTTTCTTCTTCAGCGACGGGATGGAAGACAACGTGTATACCGACATCGACATGAACGTTTTGCGCCGAACTGTGTTCGACAGGTGGACCGATTTGGTGGAGGGAGTGTCATGGTGTGGGGAGCCATATCCTACAGGGGTAGATCACAGTTAGTGGTTGTCCAGGGCAATCTTACAGCAAACCGATACATAGACCAAATTCTGCGTCCTCACCTCCTCCCAACTTTGGACCGCCAGAGGGAGCTGGCCCCACACAGCACGTGCGACAGTTAATGTCCTTGTTAATGAGAACATCAATGTCCTTCCATGGCCGTCCAAATCGTCTGATCTCAACCCGATTGAACATTGAACGACGCGTCCGTCAACGTCACCAGCGTCCCCACACACTGGCACAACTCGCCATCGCCTTACAGGAGGAATGACGAAGAATTCCCCACGAAAACATCCGACGTCTTGTGCAATCTCTGCCAAAGAGGTGTCGAGCAGTGGCGGCTGCAAGAGGTGGTGTGACCAGGTACTTGTGGCTACACATGTGCAATGACTGAACTGAATTAATGCTGTTGTCGATCACTGTGTCTAATTTCATTTGATTGTGTTCACGCATATTCTGTGTAGATACTTTTACATCCGCTTAATAAATATCCTTATTTTATAACTATGCGTTTCTTTTCTTGAAGAGTGTCTAAAGCTCAGATTATATCGTTTAAGTTTCATTCCTCATGTGTACTTAGCTTCATGTGTGTATATATATTTTCAACAGTGCGTAACCTGTATCCCAATTGCGTGGATCGATGCTCGTGATGTCAATCACTGGTTTGTCTGGTTCAGACTCGATTATTTACAGACCGCCGCCATAAAGCTGGAATATTGCTGAGGGCGGCGTTAAACAACAAACGAACAAATAAAACCTAGCCTATCATTTCATGTTAATGTCTGACCTAAATCTTGGCTCAGACGTGGCTGAAACAGTTTTATTGTAACTCAAGAGGAGAATGTTATTGATAAAAAAATAATTTCCTCAATTTCGTTTAAAGGGGCCGCATTAGGTTGGGAGAACAGATTAACCAAACAATAAGTGTTAATATGTAAGATTTATTCGAGTTTGTGCCCCACATTCCGTTTTCAAGGTTGAGCCCAAAAGGTTTTCCTTACACGTTTCCTTTATATTTCTAACGGTATACACAAACTGGGACTTGGAATATGGGGTACCAACATGAACGTTCTCATTGGCATTCATACATGGATAATGAAAATATATTCAGTGTTTGTTTCTGTATCTAAGACAACTATATATTCCAGTCAGGTGACAACTCACCCAAACGAGTACACAATGCAAGGCTTTACTGGTCGGTATTCTGCGTCATCACATATCTCCCAGCCTCCGTCTCCGAGTTTGCCCATGCGCAGCTTCCGCTTGCACAACATATCTACGTTGTCAAGGTAACTGAATAACAAGTATAGAGTTACACATCTTTACACATAATCCTCGATTATCTGGTCTATTATTTCCCTATTCTTCCATGTTATTTTTTCCGTGTGGACTGAAATTAAAGCAACAAAATATATTTCATATTCATAAGTCCATTGCACGATTCCGACTATACCATGAGCATGTGTCTACGAATAACTTCTAAATAGCGATGATACAATGTGCTAGCGAAGATGTGAGCCTATCCTGTCCCACCAGTGTCACCCGTCACAAACACATGCAAAGACAAGTCAATTGTTCACATGAAAAACACATGAACATACATATGGAACAAGCAAAATAGGGAGACCCGTGAAGATCCGGGCTAGAATAGATCTTCAGCAACCCATGCTTGTCGTAAGAGGCGATCCGCGACTAACGGGATCGGGTGGTCAGGCTCGCTGACTTGGTTGATGCATGTCATCCATCCCAATTGCGTGGATCGATGCTCATGATGTCAATCACTGGATTGTCTGGTCCAAACTCGATTATTTACAGACCGCCATCATTCATCTGGAATATTGCTGAGTGTGTCGTCAACCCTTGTCAACCCGAAATGTTTCGCTGATGAGGACATGCCATCATCCAATGCTCGAATGTATTTTTGGGGTTGATCCATTGTTGATAATAGAAGGTTCACCATCCCAGCTCCTCACCGACCACGGAGTATCATAAACAAATTGTTATATACCAGTGGGTCTCCAGCTGGCAGCACCAAGGATACTGAGATGATATACTCAAGTAGACTAATTAAAAATGTAATCAATTCATCAGATTGGCCCATGAGCCACCGCCTTCTGGGCATAAGACTCAAGGCAATTTTAAAAATACACGTAGTTCAAACAAATTTAAATTATAAACAAATTTGGCCAAGACTTAAAGTGAAAAGACAGTTGAGAAATACAATTTGTGCAAATACAATTAATGCCCAGGGCTTGGCATGTCCATTTGTGTTGGGTATATTGACAAAAGCTTACTTACCTGTGATATGTTTTGAACGCTTCACTGACGGACATTTTCTGAATTACATCTTTCCCGGGTAGAACAACCTACAACATGGAAATATATGTTATTATGCACGATACCAAATGATTCTGTCAAGACACATTGGCAGAAGCTATTTCAACATGTATGGTAGGTTCGTGTTACACGACCGTAACTACAGTCTGGACCACGTGTGTGGATTAAACAGCGTTAATCCGGAACTCTCTCAAAGCGGACAATAACTCTAACAAACGTGTGCATGTATACAGGAAGTCTAATCAGGAAGTTATTTATCCAGTCGATTTCAATGGGAAATATCTCGGGTTGACAAGGGTTGACGAAACTCTGAAGTAAATATATTCATCTTATACATGTAACAACTCAAATATAGTTAATGTAACGTTGGTTATGTGTGCAGTACTTCCTATGTAGCATGGGCCTGTCAGTGGGATGTACGATGGTATATGTACATGTAGATAGCCATATTAGATATAGATTGTTTACATGTAGATGGCGATATTATATATAGAATGTGCACATGTAGATTGCGGTATTATATGTAGAACGTGCACATGTAGATAGCGATATTTTATGCAGGTGAATGTGCACATGTAGATGGCGATATTATATATAGAATGTACACATGTAGATTGCGGTATTATATGTAGAACGAGCACATGTAGATAGCGATATTTTATACATAATGTGCACATGTAGATGGCGATATTTTATACATAATGTACACATGTAGATAGCGATATTTTATACATAATGTACACATGTAGATGGCGATATTTTATACATAATGTGCACATGTAGATGGCGATATTTTATACATAATGTGCACATGTAGATGGCGATATTCTATATAGAATGTTCATATGTAGATGGCGATATTATATATAGAATATGCACATATAGATAGCAATATTATAAGTGGATTGTTTACATGTACACAGCGATATTATACATAGAATATGTGTACATGTATATGGCGATATTATGTATAGAATGTGTACATGTATATGGCGATATTATGTATAGAATGTTTACATGTAGATAGCAGTATCATATATGGATTGTAAACATGTACAATGTAGGTGGCGATATTATACATAGAATGTGCACATGTAAATGGCGATATTATACATAGAATGTTTACATGTAGGTGACCATGTTATATATAGAATGTTTACATGTAGATGGCGATATTTTATATCGAACGTTTACATGTACATGGCCATATTATATATAGAATGTTTACATGTAGGTGGCCATATTATATATAGAATGTTTACATGTAGGTGGACATATTATATATAGAGGATTCATCACGAGTGGGTTTTTTTATATGGGAAATATCAATCGAGTCTTACTTAATTGGTATTTGTCGAGCTTTTAGCGAGTCAAATACCGATTAACTTGACGAGGTTGATATTTCCCATATTAGAAAACGCTCGTGATGAATTCTATTTGTCATTGTCAAAATTTTGTTTCCCTTTAAAGGAATAAATGCATTAATATTAACATCAGGAACTTGTCGAAATCTTTCGTATACATCGTGCGTAGTGATACACGTTTTCCATAGCCGTGTGAAGTTACAGTGAACCAAAATAAACAACCTCTTAACTCCTTTATGGCATATTCCTTCGCTGAGAGAAACAGTTCGTCGGGTTATTTCAAACAAAATTCTTGAACAGACTTTTGCTGAATAATTGAAACTTTACGGTTACAAAAACGATTCTGTATAATCTGATTATATCTCTTGTGTAATATCACTTATATAAAACTTTCTCATCAAACCGCTCTCTCACTTGAAGAATGTCTCGCGGAGGAGAGGTCAGAGTTTGCATTTGTCAGTGTTAAGTCACTTTAGTTCTTTTATGAGTGCTTCATTTAATTTCTCTACTTTCTTTAGTTTGTCCTGGTTAATCATCCGGGTTTTAGTCAGTGCATGGCCAAGCACGAGGATGTAAACAGAATATGATGAACTTGTGTAGGGTGTAAAGGGCCCATAAAATTTGTAAGTAATAACAAAATATAAAAGCTAGAACACGTAAATCATAACTAGCAATGCTATAACAAATGTAAATGTCTTAAAGGGTAAATTGCATGTTGAAAAGGTTGAAGTGTGTATTGTGTATTACAGATGTTTCATTTAAAATCCGGAAAATAATGTTGGTATGTTGGTATGATAATAACATGGACTTGTTACATTAGTTGCAAGTTCTAATATTTCACATTTCTTTTTATTATAGCTTGTAGCTGTCAACAATAAGCCTTACGATTATAGGGTCAGTAAAAGAATATGAAGGAAATACATCATACAAAGTATCGGTCACAGTGTTTCAAGACTGAATCAAGAATATATGAATCAATCTATGCTGAAGTTTAAAATAAATCATTCAAGACAGTGTACAGAATTGTATGTCAATGGCCAATATGTATCACCTACACTCTCACTTTTAATGACGATCCGGCGTCTTTTGACTGGAACCGGGCCTGGGGGTTTAACCTAATGTTTCCACCAGTAATGTTGCGAGAAAACATAGTATTGGCAGCATCAGAAACATTTATAATTTGAGACCGTTGACTGTGTTGTCTACTGGCGATTTGGACATTACGCGAGGGGCCGCTCTGCATGACGGGAGTTTCATCAACAAGCTGGAATGTCACAGCGTGGGATGGAGTGTTTCACAAAATAATGTTGGATATTTGCTTGTGCTGGTCAGGATAAATATGGCAGTAATTGTTCACAGAATGGATGTTTTTGTGACCAGTGATCTGCATTGTTTGATTTGGAGAAACATTATTGTCATTCAACTTTTGCACAAGATGTTTGCGCGCAGAGTGATTTATTAGTCGTTTCGATGTTTGGAGACTGGCGGCATCGCACATGTTTTTCATGAGAGAGGAAAGTTTGTTTTTCCAAATACGAAAGCGGATAAACCACTGATAGCCAGGTTTATGCATGCATGCCTCAAGTGTGGGTGCCGATGTAAAAGGGGTCGTTATCTCGACAAACGTCGAGTGGACGCGTGGAAGCATACAACTTATACACCGGCACAGGGCACCGAGAGGGATCAGCAACATTAGACCACATTTTGGGCTTCACGTCGCGACTATCACGAGGATTCTTACCAGATCTATTCTTTTCTTGTCTCATGGACAGTTCAAGATATTCGTGATCGTCTCCATCAACATGCAATGTGATGTCCAACCAACACATGTTGTACTGATCACTGACACCTCTTAACCCGAAATGGATTGTGTTGTAGAGCCATAGACAGTTTTTTATGCTCATTTGATTACCGATTCAATTCTTCGTCCTCAATCGGGTCAGCTATCCTTGGTAAGTTGCCACGCTCTTCTTTATTTTGTTCATTTTCCCTCTCCTTTAATTAATACTTCCCGTGATCGTGAAAATTCTAAAGATGACGTGAGTGAATACCCATAACCCCTTCGTTTTAGTGATCTCTCGATGCTGCTCTGAAAACCTGTTTGACTGTTTGGATCATAATTTTCCCCATTTGTTTTTCGAACACTAATGAAACACTTGCAGAGAAGTGTGTCTAGTTCGTTTGGAGGTATTTCAATGCATTTGGCGAATGCATTTGGGTATGACATACATGTGTTTATGTCATATGCTTATGTTTACATGTGGGTGGCAATATTATATTTGGAATGTTTACACGTGGGTGGCCATATTATATTTAGAATGTTTACATGTGGGGGGCCATATTATATTTAGAATGTTTACATGTAGATGGCGATACTATATATAAAATGTTTACATGTAGATGACTATACCATATATAGAATGTTTACATGTAGATGGTGATATTATATATATAACCTTTACATGTAGATGGTGATATTATATATAGAATGTTTACATGTAGATAGTGATATCATATATAGAAGGTTTACATGTAGATGGCGATATTATATGCAGAATGTTTACATGTAGATAGTGATATGATATATAGAAGGTTTACATGTAGATGGTGATGTTATCTATAGAATGTTTACATGTAGATGGTGATATTATATATAGAATGTTTACATGAAGATAGTGATATCATATATAGAAGGTTTACATGTAGATGGTGATATTATATATAGAATGTTTACATGTAGATAGTGATATCATATATAGAATGTTTACATGTAGATAGTGATATCATATATAGAATGTTTACATGTAGATGGCGATATTATATATAGAATGTTTACATGTAGATAGTGATATCATATATAGAAGGTTTACATGTAGATGGTGATGTTATCTATAGAATGTTTACATGTAGGTGGTGACATTATATATCGAATTTTTACATGTAGATGGTGATATTATATATAGAATGTTTACATGTAGATGGCGACATTATATATAGAATGTTTACAAGTGGGTGGCCATATTATATTTAGAATGTTTACATGTAGATGGCGATATTATAAATAGAATGTTTACAAGTGGGTGGCCATATTATATTTAGAATGTTTACATGTAGATGGCGATATTATAAATAGAATGTTTACACGTGGGTGGCCATATTATATTTAGAATGTTTACATGTGGGTGGCCATATTATATTTAGAATGTTTACATGTAGATGGCGATACTATATATAAAATGTTTACATGTAGATGACTATACCATATGTAGAATGTTTACATGTAGATGGTGATATTATATATATAACCTTTACATGTAAATGGTGATATTATATATAGAATGTTTACATGTAGATAGTGATATCATATATAGAAGGTTTACATGTAGATGGCGATATTATATGCAGAATGTTTACATGTAGATAGTGATATCATATATAGAAGGTTTACATGTAGATGGTGATGTTATCTATAGAATGTTTACATGTAGATGGTGACATTATATATCGAATATTTACATGTAGATGGTGATATTATATATAGAATGTTTACATGTAGATGGCGACATTATATATAGAATGTTTACAAGTGGGTGGCCATATTATATTTAGAATGTTTACATGTAGATGGCGATATTATAAATAGAATGTTTACAAATGGGTGGCCATATTATATTTAGAATGTTTACATGTGGGTGGCCATATTATATTTAGAATGTTTACACGTAGATGGCGATACTATATATAAAATGTTTACATGTAGATGACTATACCATATGTAGAATGTTTACATGTAGATGGTGATATTATATATATAACCTTTACATGTAGATGGTGATATTATATATAGAATGTTTACATGTAGATAGTGCTATCATATATAGAAGGTTTACATGTAGATGGCGATATTATATATAGAATGTTTACATGTAGATAGTGATATCATATATATAACCTTTACATGTAAATGGTGATATTATATATAGAATGTTTACATGTAGATAGTGATATCATATATAGAAGGTTTACATGTAGATGGTGATGTTATATATAGAATGTTTACATGTAGATAGTGATATCATATATAGAATGTTTACATGTAGATGGTGACATTATATATCGAATGTTTACATGTAGATGGTGATATTATATATAGAATGTTTACATGTAGAAGGTGGTACTATATATATAGAATGTTGACATGTAGATGGTGACATTATATATAGAATGTTTACATGTAGAAGGTGGTACTATATATCAAATGTTGACATGTAGATGGCGATACTATATATATAGAATGTTGACATGTAGATGGTGACATTATATATAGAATGTTTACATGTAGTTGGTGATATTATATATTGAATGTTCACAGGCATAAGGCGATATTATAAATAGAATACTTATGTGTGTGTAGCGATATAGTATATAGATGGCCAAGTCAAAATCAAGGTTTCTCAAAACACATATTTACAATGGTTTCTTTAACACATTAACAACGGTTACAATATTGGATTGTCCAGATGTGCCTGGTAGCAGTAACAGGGACATTACATCCGTCTCATACTAGTATTGTTAGCGGATATCATCTCAAACACAGGAAAATGAATATAAAATACAAAATATCACTATACACACAACATGGTGTATAGTGGGAAGGAGCGGGCAAATGGTCTCCAGCCAAGAATCCCTCTGTGCAGAGCTGCGTCCGTTATCTATCAGGATCCACCTTGTATGGGTTCGTATCCCAGGTTGGCACTGATTTTGAGCCTGAGGAATTCAGCATCGAACAGAGATATTCCCCTGCGCTACCCTAACCCTAACCCTAACCCTAACCCTAACCCTAACACGCCGTGTCACTTTATGTTCAATGTGCCCTCAGTCCAGACTTATGATATAATTATATGTAATTTTTGTTTTACGCAGGTTTGAACAGTATTTCTGTTAAACTTTGGAGAAAAACACGAGCGAGGGGGATTCGAACCCAGGATCATAGGTTTCTGGCACGTCTAAGGGACGCAACTATTCACAGCTAATTTTGGTGCCATAGACGGCTGCACCACATAATGGAATGATGAAAGGTGCTGTCTTTTACCTGTCCTTGCTGGCGAAGGTCCTTGAGTGGTCCATCCAAGTTTCTTTCTGCGTTAAGCTTCCATTTTGAGGTTCGGTTCTGAAGTAAAATGCGAGTTTACGATTACAGTGCTTGTCAAATAATGGTTAAAAAACAGAGTCCCGGTACTCGTGACTTTCAAGTGATCAATTAGATTTTATATAATTTACTTACATCATGTGTTGTGTTGTCAACATTATTTTGATCTCATTGAAGTCATTGGGCGTATCATAATTGGAATTACAAGTAAATTAGTGAAGCACTTCAAAATCTATCCGCAAATAGACAGTTTTATAATACTTGGTACGCAGGAAACATATCGAAACAATCCCTTCTTTTAATACTGCACTGTACTCTCCAGTAAGTTAATAATACTCGACCTTCGTGTAAGAGGTCGCCTTAATCTTTCCTCTCAAAGCAATACAGAAAGTTTAAGAGCTATAGTCGTGACATAAAACCAACACACGTTTAAACTTAAGTCTAGCTCTCAAAATGTGAAGGTATAAACTAATGGATGTTCATTCTACTAGAAATATTGAAAGGTTTATAATATTTGCACTGGAAATAAACCCTACCCTCAGTTGAAATTTCCCCTTTGGAAAGAGTTTTTTGTTTAAATTCCAGAACAGCAATCAGCGCCAGTTCAGTAGTGCCCTACCTCAGTTTGAAGGTCAAAGATATCTTGGAACGCGGAAAAATATCACGAATAGCAAAAGGTACAAGATCTTCATATATGACAACCTTCACAGTAATATTAAAGAGCTATCTTATGAACGAAGCTCCAGAAATGAACCCTTCGCTCATTTGAACATTCATATGAGCAAGGCATGTTTCATTGGAAACGCAAAATGCAAAACTATTAATAAATAGCAAGAGAGGAGAGGAAGAGGCAGCTTAATGGACCGAGTGGCCAGGGTCTATGACTTGGTTGATGCATGGCGTCAATCATTGGATTGTCTGGTCCAAATTAAATTGTTTACAGACTGCCGTCATATAGCTTAAACATTGCTAAGTACGGCTTTAAAGAAACAAACAAACAAACAAACAAACACAAATATATTAAAGGTGAACAGTTGGATTTATCAAATTGATGAACAGTGATATTTAACATGTCTTTGTTGCCAGGTCACCACACAATTGATCTTTTTTTAAATCAAATATACAGAAACATTCGGGGGATATTATTTCGTATCAGTACAGTAAACGCCCTTCTCAAGACATTCATTTTATTTTCTCTAAAATGAGGAAACATACATTTTGTTTATGGCAACCTCGGTACATGTTTTCATGTCCGGTAAAATTTTAGAGTAAAACGTTAGGGAATTTAATCTTGTTCAGCATTTGGCGGACGAAAGAATTGTTTTTAAAAAAAGACTTGCAAGTGATCAAGTTAATTTCATCGTATACACTGTCATCAAATGTTGTGTCCCAAAAAATATTTTTATCTCATTGAGTATACCATAGTCTCAACACTGGAATTATAACAAAACTATTCAATATAAAAAGGCGTACAATTCCACATGCGTTTATGGACAGTTGGACAGTATTTTGAGGGGCTAAATTGGATTTATATTAAATGTTTAATGAACATATACACCCTAATTGCGTCTCTGTTTCAATTACCTTACCTTGAATTGTTTAGTGATATCAGCATCAATGTCGGCTTTCGTTTCTGCCATTTGATTCTGAAATAAGGAATGATTATACACAAACATCTAAAGACATACACATACCCGTATATATTATGCTTACAGACAAAGGCAGACACACGCAAATATTCATATATATGTATGCAGTTCAACACCAAGGTCGTAATTAATAGTAAGTGGTCGCAGGAGAATATTCTGAACTCAGATAATGAGTTACTCGAATGTATTAGTCGACAGTATATATTTTTGAACGCTGTTGAAAATTAGATTGTTGTGGCCTCAAGAGATTCCGTAGAGCACTGTGCATGTAGTTCCAGCTGTACAATGTTAGCGAACATGATATTTCTGGGAATTGTGTAATTGGGACATCTGCGTTTGGGGAACTGCAAGAGTGTCTTAGACGTGTATGTAAAAAGTTAGCTCTTCGGTTGCCGGTTAAGAAGTATGGAGGTGGAACTGCAATAGTTGTTTTAATCATCTGTTTAAAATTTGACAATGATGTTGCACTTCTGTATGCAAGGGGTAAGTCATTCCACAGCTTGATTGAAGAAGGTATAAATGAATGCTGGTATGTAGCTGGTCGTACATGCTTTGTCACCTTTCTTGTACAATGTATAATGGCATGACGTGAGCGAGTTTCCAGTTTTCTGGAAAGATCGCTACTTTTAACGATCGATTAAAAAATAAACATAATGGGATATGTCACGGAGCTGTGATTCAATGATCAGAGGTGACATGAAATAAGAATAAACCAATAAAGAAAACGTGGTAATAGGTTCATTAATAACGGCTAATTGAACTAATAGATGACAACAAGTGATCAAATAAACAAAATCAGATCTAACAGGGATCACTGATTAATTACATTAGTGCAAATATACAAAGCGGTTTAGCTGAGCAGTTATATATATTACAGTAATAAAATGGGTAGCTACAAACAACACTTTGACAAGATACCGACCAGATGCGAAGGCAGCCAATTAAGTCGGTGACCACCCGATCCGTCGGACTTCTGAAATTACAATGTTTCAATTTGTAGAAAAAAAGTGTCAAACATATGCTACCACTCAACCATGACTACTCACTGGGCGCATCTGCTTTCACTAATTAAGGGGTGAACGGATGGTAGCAACTAAGAGGCTTACAGTAAAAAAATGAGAGATTAAGCTTATATGATTTAAAATGAAAACACAACATATGTTTGTTTTATATTTTTGAGTCAAACGTGGCATGTTGAGCTCGGAGGTTACTTATGACAACATTACTTCAGTTGCGACCTTGCAAGAAGCTTATAAAATAAATTGATGTTTTTATATAAAACAAATGTGATCTTTGCCGCTTTTGTTTTATTTAGGTATATATATTTATCACACTTTTCGATAACATTTCACAACATCCAAATTCCGAGCGCGGATTGTCTTCTCCAACGTCCGCGCGAAAAATTCACTCATATCCAGCCACTAAAAACCATGCCCGTTTAACCAGCCGCTCACCCAAGCCCAGCTCCGTAGCAGACGACGACCATTCACCCCTGACACGCGCCTCCCCCACCCCCGCCGCATAAGCCCAATGTTTATTAGAGTAGGTTTCCCACCACCCCACTGGTTTTTTGTTGTTGCTTTTATTAGATAGAATACTAGATTAACACATCAGCCAAACTGATCTTATATTATATTCCATTATTGTTCCCATTTAGCCTAGGTTTCTATACAGTTCAAAACTTCCACTAAGCTCTCTTATCCCTTTCTACCCTCTTCACTATATTTCTTTCTATCTTTATCCCCCCCTAATTTACAGTTTTTTGGGCCAGCCGATTACTTTTCTTATTCCCCATTATTAATTTTTATCTTTAACCAGTCTGGCCCCGACTGCGAAATAGCCGACGGCTGAAGCGGTCGTAAAATCACTAATACTCTCTCTCTCTCTCTCTCTCTCTCTCTCTCTCTCTCTCTCTCTCTCTCTCTCTCTCAACATTTCACTTATTTCAATTATGGCCAACGTTGCAGTTGAAGTCCGCTATCTTTCCAATGCTCATGGCTCACTATTTGCTTATCATAGAGGGTTTGAGTTTAGCGTCAACAAGACCAAGAATGACAGTTGCAAAGGTAACATTATTATTACTATTTTATATCGTTTTCTATGTTAACTGATTATTTTAATTTGATAATGTTCTATTTTGTTTGTATATACTGTCCCTGACAGCGTCAAGTTCCCTATCACCCCCATGAGTAAAAATAATGGAATACTGTAACTGCAGACACGTTGAGTAAACACGAATATACTTTCCCGATCCGTAGAATTATTTTACCTACCTTAATTTCAGAATTTCGACGGATCGGGTGGACACCATAAGAGGCCGCGATTAATTATGACCCCGTCAATTAACTCAATACTCTACTTAGCGAATAATCTCGGCTATAACAGGAAATAAACACAGAGGGCTTATCCCAAAAAATAGGTCACTTAGACTACAAAGTAGATGATAACGTCTGAATATAAACTAGTCTCCATCGGCTAAAGTTTCAGTCACTCTGACTGAAGGTAATACTAAAAACCCAAAATGCGAGACAATCACGGGAAGGTTGGTTATCAACGGATTACCAGCAAAAACGAAGATTACAAAGCCGAGTAACTAAGTTTAGTTCTGTACAACCAGACAAAGTCAGAATCTAGGTCCCGAAAACCACTAACTGACGAAACCTGAGTTGCGAACGTGACCACTTCAGTAGGGAGACGATCGTGAACGATCAAACGGAACCTGGACGGCGAAGCAACGAAATCAAGAAAGACGTACATATACAGCGCGGACGTTCTTTCCTGGGAATGCAACAGACAGGGGCGTCTGGCCAACGTGTGTTTGTACACACGGGGAAAACTCTGATAGCAGACTAAATACGATATCTACACAAAAGATGTAAGGATCAACATAAAGCGCTGAACATAAGCTATCATTAAAGATTTACAACAAGCTATGTACAATTATTTATGAGGCAAAAATGATCATTAATACATGAGTGAGTGAGTTGGGTTTAACGCCGCTTTAACAGTATTCCAGTTATATCGCGGCGTGTCAGCTTAAAGTGGAAGGAAAATCCGAAGTGATGCAGGTCTCGGACGTTTACCACTTCGGTGTAACCCACAAGAACGGGTATGGTGCTGACAAACCTAGAAACATAATCGGGGCGAACCGGGATTCGAACCCACAATCATCGGTTTCTGTCGTGCCCAAGGGAGGCAACTCTGCACAGCGAATCGCGGCGGCTATGACGGCTTGGCCACCCGTGCTCCCCTCATAAATACATGAGAAATTTCTTAATGTACATATGAATCCCCTTCATATTGGAAAATAATAGTTACTAAAACATTTTAAATACAATAATAAGGTTGCGAACATAGACGAGATAACACACACCAAGTCAATACATGGATTGAGAGTGACATAAGATCACAAGAGAATGAAATGGTCGAGCCATATATTCTCTAACACAAAATATATTGACAATGTGTCAAGAAGACCGCCGGACTTTGCCGAGCCGTGCCGGAAATAAGCCGGGGAACGGAGCCGCAACAGACCGTAACATGAGCACATTGGATATATTTGGCATACTATCAGCCATGTATGGATTACTGTAAGGGACATTCTCGCGATCTCGCATTCTCGCGATCTCGACCTTTGGAAACGAGCTAACTATGCCAAAAAACACGAGAATGCGAGATCGCGTGATTTGGCCAAAATGTCGCGATCTCGCATTCTCGTGTTTTTAAAACATAGCACTTTTTATCGCGAGACAACGCGAGAATGCGACATCATAGGTTTCTGGCACGCCCAAGGAACGCAACTCTACATAGCAAATTGCGACGCCTCAGACGACTGAGCCACTAGATGATTGTATAGGTAATTGACAGAACAACGCGAGATCGCGACATTGGTCAAGTATCGCAATCTCGCGTTCTCGCGTTTTTGAAAATAGTTGCATATATAGTCTGGAAGTTCATTTAAGGTACCGACGTTTACTACAATGTCTGAAAAACTATCGGACCTACTCCAGTCAAAGTTTGTTTGTTTTTTTAATATTTTTTATTCAATTCAGTATATGACATTACATAGTTATACATGGAGTAGCACATCTTGTAGCATACTTGTTAGGTAGAGGTTACCTATACAGCAGAAAGAAGGTCAGCAAGTTTTGCCATATTTATAAACTAAGTGTGAAGTTAAATCCTTACAAATTGGTTGTGTAAAAAAATAGTAAAAAAATATTTAAAATAAAATTAAAATAATAATAAAATTTAAAAAATAAATAAATATTTAAAAAAAATAGAGACATATTAACTAGACAGTTCATTTGCCAAATCTTTCCATTTTCTGTCAAACAGTCTTATTGTATGGTTTTAGTGCGGAACCTACCATTTGATGCGCGTGAGGCCAAAGACAATAATATCACATGTAATATTGTAAACAGAGTGATCCGTGATGGTCTGAAGCTCGTCGACTTCCGTGCAGCACATGTAGTCAGGAAAAGGCGCTCGGATGATAAGCTGGGTGTTGTCATTTTCAGTTTGGAGACAACAGCCCAGAAGAAAAAACTTTTGCAGTGTAAAAAGGATCTGAAGAAAAGTAAGGACTTTTCCCGTGTCTCCACTGGTTCAGCCCTCACTCAAGAAGAGTTGATTAATAGATCGAACATTCAGACAATAATCAAAGAATTCGGCAAGTCGATCGAGTATCTTCAGATTCCACGGGAAACGCCTGGTGACAGCAAAGGAATAGGACATATTCCGGATAGCTTTTTGGAACACTGGCGGCTGGGCACAGAGAGACCTCAACAATAAATCATTCCGTGAAAGTGTTGTTCACAATTTGGAGTATGATGCGTTTGGTGTTTGCGAAACATTTCTTAAATGTAATAATAATTTGTCTATAGACAGTTACACATGGATCGGTAATAATCGCCGAGATCAACACAAACGTGCCAAAATGGGCTTTGTAGGCGTCGGTGCCTTCTTCAAAAAGTCTATATTACAGTCTTTTAGTGTGGAACTTTTAGATAAATGTACACATGACATTATTTGGTATAGATTAACTTCAAAGGTCGTACCTGAGTTTAGAAGAGTGTTATGTGTTTGTTATTACCCCCTGTATCTTCGTCACGTGTGAATGATGGTGAAATGTTTTTTCAGTTGTTGTTAGATAATCTGTATGAATATCAGAATGAAGGAATTGTTTGCATATGTGGGGATTTTAATGCACGTGTTGGTTGTGAGAGGGATTTTATTGAGGGGGTTGATGGTATCCCAGATAGGGGAGTTATTGACAGAAGGGACAATTCATATGGTAGTCTGTTAATTGATTTTTTGACCCAAGCCAATTTGTGTATGCTAAATGGTCGGTTTGGAACACAGAATTATGCATACGCCAAGAATGGGTCATCAGTAGTAGATTACATTATTACAGCCCATGAGCATGTGTGTCCCTTTAAAACGTTTGATGTTCTTACTATGTCATCACTAGTCAATGGCTGCAATGTTCCCGATAGTATCCCTGGCCACCTGATTTTAACGTGCGATATTTCCCTTCCTTGTTGTCAGGGTATTCAGGAAGAACATACACAAGTAAAATCCAAATTCTATGTTAAAAGCAAAATACCACTCCCGTTTGTGAATGACCGTATGTATTCAGATAAGGTTAATGCTACAATTACTAAAATTGAATCTGAATTGTCTGTTCAAGGCGATATTAATACAGCTTACGCAGATTTTGTCTCATGCATGTATTCAGAATTAGACAGGGTCGCTTTTACCTACTGAATTATTTTTTTCTAATTACAAATCTAAATCTGTCCGTAAACCTTCCTGGTGTTTAGAGCTCCTACAGCAATGGGACAAAGCATGCGAAGCTGCAAAATGGTGTCTTAAATGTAAATCTCCTGTCCGAAAGAAAGTTTTAAAGTTCCATTTTGTTCAGGAACGTAAATATTGTGACACAATTCTACGTAGACATAAATATAGAATACTAAACGAGCCCTCGTGTAATACCAATTTTATGAAACGAGTGAATAGTTCGAGCGAAAGCGAGTCAGATACCACAACTATTCACGAGTTTCATAAAATTGGTTTACATGGGAGCGAGTTTAGTATTTTATTTATTACTGAACATATATAACGTTTTTAGAATTATACTGTTGAGTGTGAATAGGCTGACACCTACACGACCCACGGCATAATCCAATTGAGTTTAACACAGTATTACTTCAAACACGTCAAAAGTTGAAACGTATGAATTTAATACCATACAACGGCCCACCTTTAGAATTCAGGCGTGCGTTCCACAAAATTATCGTAGCGTTAAGGTTATCGCAACTCACATACTTTAACTTAGACCAACGACTGTCGTTGCGCTACCGTACGATCGCCTTGTGGAACGGGCCTTACACCTCAAAGTGTACAAAAACGTCACACTACCCGATGACGTAATTTGTGGAATTTTGTTGCAAGATCCTTCGGCGAAACAATGCCATGTGACGTCAGCATAGCAACAAGGTTGCTGGGGTCATCGAGTGTGCATAAGCTCCTCTCAGTGAACTATCATCACCACACGCAATGTCGTTGAATAAGCGAAGGGATGTTGAGAGCTTTCAATATTTGTTCGTGAAACGTGTTCCGAGAGTACATAAGCACGCGTTTTGGAATTACACAATGTGTAATACAGCTGCATGTTTATTAAACGGGTGATCTCTTCACGGGCAAGTAGTAAACGTTCGTATCAACTAAATGAACAGCAGCGTTTATTAGACAATTATAATCAAGGCGACGCGCGCAGTTTTTGGAAGACAATAGTTAGGAATGGTATTGCGAAAGACAGAAGTAATTTTGTTCCCTGGGAGGTTGAATCCGACGGTAATATATTTTTTGATAAAACCACGATTTTGAATAAGTGGTAAAGCGATTATTTGTCGTTATTTGTAGAAAGCTCTTCGTTGGATTTTGATGATAATCATTTGAGTTCGATTCAAAATGAGATCGCGAACAACAGGTCTACAAATGACCGGATACTTGATACTAATGACCTGTATCTTCAAATTACACGTGCGGAAGTCGAGCGAGCTATTGCACGTGCAAAACGTGGAAAGGCAGTCTGCCTTGACCTTCGCCCAGTTGAGGCGCTTAAAAACAGCACTTGTACCGATATTCTTTTCAGGCTTTTTACTTTTTGCTTCGAAAACAATACATGTCAAGAAACCTGGGGCACTAGTGTTACTAACCCGATTTAAAAAAATGATACGCAAACGAATGATATCTGGTCGTTCACACATTGCTAGTTTCGACCCTTTCGTCTTTTTGTACTGATATCGAAATTTGGAAAGTAGTTTACAAATGGTCCATTTGGAAATATCTAAGTCATGCTCTGTAAGGAGAATTTGTTTTAGATTTCGTGTTAAAATAAATTCATTTTCTCGTGTTAACCGCCGAATCACGTCGCTGACAACTTTCTTATCAAAGGAATCTAACTTTAATTTCCTATCCTGTTTTGAGAATGCCCCCTAAGGGATGTGCAGGGGAGCATATGTTTTTACGAGAGTTCAAAATCTTAACTACGGTTTGTTTGGGAAGCTGTAGCGCATGAGTTGTTCTTTTCATGTACTTTGAAATGTCAAAGAAGGGCGAACGTCTTTCACTTTCAGTCTTAAAGTATTCAAATATTTTAACATCATGGCGCCCAACGCTAACACCGTATTCGTGCGTGCGTGATTCCCATGCACCCTTTCGAGTTGAGGTCATTGGTTCAACTGTGTCATATGGCCCTGTGTCGCAGGGGTAGCATTATGCAGATGGCTGTTACAATGAATGCTCGTTCCATCCGTGACGAACAGGTCTGGTTGTTGGGGAAATATAGTGATAGCTAAGTAGACAGATTTTTTATTCATGCACCGATTGTCGTTAAATGTAATATCCAGTTACGTATGACTGTTTATTAACTGGTGGTATGTCATTTTCAGTTTTTGATAAACTGTATGATAATCTTATTCAGCCTATACATTTGTACGTTTCGGCTATCAGGGGCCTCAAGCAATTCAGCTGTATTAATTCTGTTCAAAACAGAGCTGCTCGTTTCTTCCTTGCGGTTAATAACAAAACTCCAAATCTATCAGTCCGTAGCGAATTAGGATGAACAAGCCCACTTACAAAACAGCATATTGAAATATTTCGTTTTTGGCGGCGCATTCAAGCGGTCGATTCCAATAGACTTCTTTGTTGGATTAGTAAATGGTCTACAAAATTCCGTAAATCCTGGATAAACAATGTTTTGGATTTGCTTAATAGTTTAGATCTAACTGTCTCTGACGGTCTGCATTTAACCCAATGTGATTTTACCCGTCTAAATATAAGTTATTAGCGTTAGATGAGCATAATTGGTATTCAGAATTGTGGAATGATAGATGTTTACAAAATGGAAATAAGCTTCGTACTTATCGACCGTTCAAACACTCGCTGTCAGCTGAACCCTATGTTACATGTATTATGGACAGGTCTCATCGTAGTATCCTAAGCAAGTTACGCTGCGGCACATTATCCTACAAGTTGAATTTGGTAGATTTGCTAAAGCTTTCACGCCTTTACAGGACAGAATTTGTAAATTATGTAATAATAAAGCTGTAGAAGATGAGATGCATTTTCTCATTAACTGTCCATTTTATTCTGACTTAAGATATGATTTATAGTCGAGAACTATAAAGTCTGATCCTATATTTATTTCATTCCCTCCTGTGGACCAGACAGCGTTCTTAATTAACTGTAACACATATATAAAACCTCTTGCTGCACTTATTTCAAAAATGTTTGCACGTAGGCAACATTTCCTTACTTAACGGCCTTTTATGGCCTGATGTTGTTTGTATTTTTGCAAGTTTTTTTATGTCTAATGTGTATGCATACAACATGTGACTTACAAATAAAATATATATGACTATGCATATCCGATAACACTGGCCCAGACTTCAGACATACACATATTATTTGGTGTCATGTGACACCAGATGTTGTTATCAACCAATACAACCATGTAAACAACCATAGAAATGTGAAACATCAATACTAAAAATAACCAATTTCGATTTTCTAACGAAACAAATTCGATTTGGAGTATACGTTGACAATAGCGGTAAAAATATATTGATGGATCACTGAAAATTAGTTTGCCAAAATAAGCTGTTGCCTCAGATGAATAGATGAAGTTATGCCGAAACAGTAAGCTCTTAGAACTCTTGTTTGCCAGCTGGGACCATGTCATTGTACCGTGTATGGAATTTATGTACATGTTGAAAACATTGACAGAGAGTATTATTATCTTGAACGGTTTCTGCAAACGAAGTAGACATTTGGGATTCCATTTATGCACATAAAGATGTTTAATTTATCAAAATATGCCTGTTTTTGTTTGAAGGGAACATGTTCTTCACCAACTTTGCTGCAGGCTTCAATGCAGGGTTGGAGTACACAAAAACTATTCAGAGACAATCAGGTCAATTAATTAATCAGTGCTGCTACCAGTGCAAATAAAGAATGTTTATTATAACATGTTAATGTCATTGTGTGTATATTCTACACATAAATAAAGTACAAGTTTACTTTTCTATAGTTTTATATACATAAAGTACAAGATTACTTTTCTACTTTTCTTGGATCACTCAATTCTAATACTTAGGTAACATAGGGTAGACCAGTCAGTGCCTTCCACCATGACCTATGTTGTTTTAAGGTGTGTGACAAACGGGACGCAAAACTAATGGGAGGATACCGACTACACTGGCCTAGTCTGACCCAAGCGGGATTCTCTCTACTGGTCAGTTCTCCATGCGATACTCACAGCGTTGTGTCTCCCAGACCCAAGAGAATAAATATGAAAATGACTCCAACTCAATTCAAGAATGATTTGGCAAGTCTCAGTTTTCAGTTTTTCAGTAAACATTTCTCCAAGTCTGGAGAGCGTTTAATAATCCGCCGCCCAAACTGATTTCTGTAGGTGATATAAATTAGAAGCGGACAATGTACGCCCATCACCTTTTTTAGGTATTTACCCTATACACCATTCAATATTTCTTCATTAAACTTTATACACATTAGACATGCACTGGACTGGCACCTTTGGCTATTAAGGGAGTTTTCAGGGATTTTTTTCACATTGCGTTTCCAGGTCTATGAGGGTAGGGACGATCGTTTCTGGAGCATACTTCATACACTGTTTACCAAAGGCAAATTACCATGTTGAGTAATGTCTAGAATCGCTTAAGTCTTTGATTGGCATTTTGGAAGTTGGAAGAACATGACGTAGTCCTGAAACTTCGTTATCAAAGTACTTTATAAAAGTTTTGTTTTCACTGAAACACGCAATTGCCTTTACTTAGAAGACGTTAATCCCCATTGCTATTCCTCATCACCAGTGTAGTGTACTTTACTGTCAGTCAGCCTAGTGTCGGCCCGGGAGCGACAAATTTATATTTAGGAGGAAAAACTCCCCGAGGCGTTCCCGGGACGGGGAAGGGCTCAGACAGGGGTGCAGGAGTACCGCCCATCATTCGTGCTTAAATCCGCAATACACATGTACATTTGGTGTGTTCTACCGAAACACGGTTAGGGTCTTAACACACGAAATAAAGCGCATACCATCATGGTACGCCAATAATCTCCGGAGAGGGCTACACAAAATTCAATTCTAAAATTCCAACAGACAGTATGTGTACCAAATTCACCCGCATGAGTTCCAAAGAAGAACAGATCAACCTGACTTGCTGAGGCAGAAGGCGACCTCCCTTACACATAAAACAACAACACCAAGTGAGGTGGTCTCTGTCTTAGACAAGCTTCACTGTCCGGTCACTGTCGGATCTCTGTCGGATCGCATTCGGGAGAATCGGGACGCTGTCGGGACAGATTCGGTCGTTTTTTACCATGCGGAAGATACAAATCGGATCAGATTCGGATTGAGGACGGGAGAATCGCGACGAATTCGGCTGGAAACGGCTGAAGCGGAACGCTTCCTGAACAGTATATGATTATTTGTGAACTTCCCGCCACGAATCACAGGATCTTGATCAGACTTTAGACAAATTTTAATCGGGAATGGTCCTATCTTGGAAGACAGTGAAAATCCTGAATGTGTGACTGAGCCCTTAGGCAAGGTACTCCGGGGAACCAACACCACCAAAGTCAAAGTCAAAGACGTTTATTGTATCAAAGGCCATCGGCCCATATACCAGTTCAGATAAATACGGTGGGTGAGAATTTACAGATTGGGAGATACAACAAAAATTATATAAATATAACATTCATTTAACAATCGGTGATAATCATGGGGACTTTCTAGGGTAAGATAATTAAAATTCTGAATTTCCACTCAACATGTTATTTCGTAGTTCCATCCCATGTTTTACAAATAAATACAGTTTTAACATTACGTCGGCATCATTCGATGACAAAATAGAAACAAACGCTATTCTACTCGTCTTAGATAAGAAACATACTGGTATATATTTAGTACGTAGTTCTGCATAATAAGGACATTCAAAGGTAAAATGTATTTCGTCTTCTATAGCAGAGTTACAGAATGGACAAATTCTTTGTATTCTTTCAAGTGATATATTCCGTCCATAATTAATCATAAGTTTTGACACGCCAAGTCTGTATTTTATATATACATTTCTTTGGTCACTATTTGTTAAAACTGATAGATATTTTGCTGGCTCTAATAAAGTCTTAAATGTTCTGTACAAATCATAACGTGAACTGTTTTCCAAGTTGCATTGCCACCCTTGATAGAACATATTTATTGCTATTTTACGAAAATCATTTAGAAATAAATGTTGATCACCAACAGATTGGTTAAGCCATATATACCCATACCCATGTGAGAATAATAGTGTCCTAATATGCGATACCCATGTAACCTTACCGATACTATCTAAATGAAAGAGCATGTTATAAGCTTTTTTCGGAAGCCGATGTTCTGGCATACGGATGATATTAAACCAATATTTTAAACACTTTATTTGCGAATTAATCTAAAGTGGATATCTTCAACATTCTCCATAAATCATATTATTTGGTGTTGCTATTCCAACGCGAAGAAACATTTTACATGCCAGTAGGTGAATTCTTTCTAAACATTCATATCTTCGGTAACCCCACACTTCAGATCCATACAATAGAATTGGCTGTATTTCACTGCAAACACGAAAACGTCGTTTTCTTCCGTATATGGTCATTGGACGGAAAAACGACGTTATTTTGACGCTTTCAAACCATCGTTTTCCGTCCAAATAACGTCGTTATTTGACATCGGAATTTACTGGGAGAGAACGATATCATCAAGCTCCTCCCTTTCTTGATTGGCATTGTCAGTCAAGCAACAGCGTCTACCGGTATTCCTACTTCTCAGATTTCATTGGTCAGTTCTCGCGTGTTAGATAAGAGGCCCGAGTTTGACGCTGTACTCGAAAATGCGCTTAGAGGAAGTACTGAAATCAATCGTTCTACGCATGCGGATTGCTTAATGCCTTGTCCAAATTTTCCGTTCTGTGCATGCGCGATTTCGCGTATTGTTTCCACTATATGTCACCACTATTTGACAGTGATTCATAAACACGGTCTCGTGCTGAATTCGGAATCGTACAATGTCGCTTTAATTTATGGCACGTACTTGATCAGCAAGTATTCCCCATTAACAAATACAAGGATAACGGTAATAATTTTAGTCAAAATAATTAGGAAAGCGTAAGGCTCAGGAACGACTGAGTATAGGAAAAGGATTTATACTTTCGAAAGTTATATAATCGTCAAATACGCAAAAGAATATCAACCGGCTTTTAAAACTTATTTTTGTAGAAGGTGATCTTGGTGTTTATTGCCAGATAGTATATGCATATACATTTTCCCGATATTGCTTATTTTAATGTTTATTAACAGTTTTAAGGTTCGTCCGCCTAATTGACGGGATTCCACTTTCTCATTTGTACATGGCACTTAAACAGTGTTCTGTTACTGTAAACAAATTAGTTTCAAATTCCAAACTGGTGATATCTATTCAGACTAATGCTTAGTCTCTAAAACTGTATAGTTTTGAAAGAAACAAGTAACTCCATTTAAATTGAAGAGGAGCCCCAGTAATATGGGAGATTCCGAGATGAACCTACTCTATGGATATCTACGCTGCCACCCAAACCGACCCAAACGGGACCCGATAGCTTATTGTATGCTATATAGTCACATGGAAGTGCACTAGAATCATACATTGTATTCCGGACGATTGTGTTCTTTCATCTACTTTTAAATGTTGCCTTTTCACTAATCTGGACGAACTACTCATTGTTCTATTTATGTCATCCTGTTATATATATATATATATATATATATATTTATATCAGATATACATTAACGCATGTTACCATTCTAAAGTCATACTCTCATATAACCTTATATTGTTCATAGTATCAAAGTTTATTCAACAACATCAAGATCAGCAATTTAAACTACTGAACACCCAAACACAAGGCTGTTATCAAGCGCTGGTGCAGACGTGATGCATCGTAAAAAACTGTATCGTGATGTCTTCAGAAATACAATTTCCTGCAACATTTATACTACGAGATAGTAAGCCTAACGCTTACTCACCGGCGGAACGTAGACAATATCGCTAATATAGATATCGCGTATTTGAATGTTAATCCTAAAGACAACACTCATTATTTTTGCAGTGACGATGTAACACTTATAAACGTTTATTGGTGACTTTCATCAGTTTTGCTATTAATTTTAATAACTTTGTTTTCACATATACAAGTAGCAATACCCGACTAGCCTGTCATACATACTTATGTGGCAGTTTTCAATCTTGTATTGACTTACTCTGGTGTTCCTGAGGGGAGGTTATTGGCTTGGGTGTTATACCCCGTTTTTCTGGTAATCCTATTATTACTTCATTTTTATCTAATGACACCCTGTTCTCTGGATCACGGTTCCGTGACTATCCATAACAATTAAGATGAACATTCAGATCAAGTACATGAATGAGTTTGTTTTGACGCCACAGTCAATCAAAGACCAATGCTGTGCGGTTTGATTACACACTTCTACCAGGTCGAACATCGTGGATCTTTTTCTACCTAAAGAGAATCATAGTTCATAATGCTAATCCATCTATTGCCTACGAAAACCGTCCCGCTCAAGATGACCTTACTTGTTGTTAAATCCATCATTCTATCCCCCCGTTCTCAGTCCCCCCCCCCCCCCCCCCCCCCCCCCCCCCCGACACACACGCGCACGCACGCACGCACGCCCGAACACACACACACACACACACACACACACACACGGACCTAAATAACCTGGACAGGAAATACTGCTGATAGCCTCTGGTCAACACCGCCGCGAGCGCTACCACAGAATGTTCGTCCAACTCTGCAGGGGGCATTCTCAGTAGCTTCAAATGCGCTGAAATGTGCGTGTCAAGGACAGCTGTTGTCCGATGCTGAAGAACCGTGTTCACAACTGACCGACTTGGTATTTTTTTTGCACTGACGGAAACTGGATATACTGACACACAGCTGTTATAGATATTTAAATAACCCCTGATCAAATAGATGCCCTTCGTTAATCTCTGTGTGGAGTACCGTATATACGAGATGCAATGGGTTATTCATGGCATAGACTAACATTTAGTCTCTGAAATCTTATTTTACTCAATATCCTTCTTGACTAAAAATAAAAACAATTCCCTATGCTGATTTCAGAGCTAGCTTGAGCTGGCTAGACTTGCTTTTGTATGCATTTCTAGATTATTATTTTTTCATAAAATAAATATATTCCACGGTCATGGTGCAGGACTATTCATGGCATATCACAGGCTTTTACGGATTGTGAACCGGCCTCGCGATATCTAATCCGCTGTCCTCGCATAGATATTAACATATCTTCGAGATCTGTCTGAATGAATGGCGTGACAACATTCAAGAAATACGTTAACGGTTATGTGAAATATTAGAATGATTCCACCACAGAAGCCAAATCTTAAAGTTGTTTGATTCTTCGGTAGCATTTTCACTAAATGTTGTTCACGAAAGGTTCCTGAATACAATAATCGAGATTACGCTATCCGCATGGATGACCTATTTCTGCATAGATATATCTAGATCGGTGACGCTAAGCCGGGGACCCGTACCCAGATCCGGACATACCAGTGGAACACTCACTCACTCACTCACTCACTCACTCACAATCTATCAATCTATCAATCAAACAATCAATCAAAATGGAAATCGAGTGACGGATGCTTGACTCATTGTAAGTCTTTGTACGCCATTGTATCGTTGCTAGTGGTACCAGTTACCAGTTTGGGCAAGACGAAGCATTGACGAAGCAAAGAGTTTAATCAGACGTCTCCTTGAGGGAGACTGGTATCACACCTGTGATCCCTGGCGATAAGAAATATGACATTGCATACCAGGCCAGCAGTTAGACGTATCAACGTATAATCGTAAATTCTCCTCGGCGTAATATATATCTTGCACGTGTACGTAAAGAGGATGTGTTTGGTAACTTGAGTAGGAAGCACAAGTGCACGAAGGGATGGTATTTCAGATGACAAATGAAAGAAGACTTTATTGACTGGTGGCCGTGTCGCACACACGAATTTTTAATAAATGTGTCCTCGAGAGTCAGTAAGAAACTAGAAATAACTGCCTTTGTTCTGTAAATCTCACTAAGTTTCAACTTTCAGCTCTTCCTTTGTGGAATGAGGTTTCACAGTTGTAAAATGATCTCTGTTATCTGTCTGTACCATCAACTTAACTGCCCTCACCCCCTGCAGCTTTCCCGTCCCATATTACCAAGCAGGTGACCCACAAGGAGGAATACGGCCCTCCCTCAGTCCAGACTCATGAGTTATACTGTGCCTACCGCAATAAGTTGTGAATACGTAGCCTTGCTGTGGCCAATAATTTTGTAACAATTTGGCAAACTTTAATATGTAAACAGCACATATAATTCAGTTTTATTTAATCTTAACATATCAGTTGAATCCCACTTGACCTTTGAAGATCCGGTTAAGAATAGATTTACAGCAACCCATGCTTGCCGTCATAGGCGACTATGCTTGTCGTAAAAGGCGACTAACGGGATCGGGTGGTCAGGCTCGCTGACTTGGTTGATGCATGTCATTGTATCTCAATTGCGTGGATCGGTGGTCGTGATATCAATCACTTGATTGTCTGGTCCAGATTCGATTATTTACAGACAACCGTCATATAACTGGAATATTGCTACGTGCGGCGTTACACAAAGAACAACAAAAACGGAAAAACGGATCCAACTTATTTTGTGGATACCATAGCAATAAATCAAATCAATAGATCGTTTGAGCTAGCTAAATATAAAAAAACATAGTCGATAGTCATATTTCCCTCTGTTGGTCCCACGTGAAATGTTCTTCATGAATACTGTAAATCATGAATTTAACGCAATAATAAGTCAGCACATAAATGCGAGTATAGAGGAACCCTGGCCTCAAATGCGTCATGACATTTATGAGAGTAGCCTTGCAAAAATCACTGTAGCCTCACAATTTAATAATGTAGTATTGGCTGATAGATGTTCGACCGAATAATAGCATTTGTTCAATCAACTGTTCATCTAATTTCCATTAATGTATGTTACATTGATAATATGTTCATGGGTTTCTTCTCTGAACGTATAGTGTTAAGGACTACTTCAGTTGAGGATAAGTAACATGAATAATGATGATATTATTTTGATATTATTGTCATTATTGTTCCTTCAGATCATTAAAAAGAGTTATTATGTTTCACATTAAACATAGAGAAAGAGGTATGGATATTGTGGAGATTATTTTTATTTACATAATATTTAAAGATATTATGTTTTGTTTATGGTCTAATGCCGCTCTCGGGAACTTAAGGATATTACAACATACATTTAGGTTCAGTTGTATTATTAAATTTGTTTTATTTTGCAAATGTTACAGAGACCTGATAAAGCAATATAAAAATGTACAGTCGCTATTCTTAAAAGTAAACATATGTTAGATTTATCAACCGGAAATATTGCACACCAAAGGATAATTATATATCATGACACTATTCTATTCTAAGTCAACTATATTTGTGTTTGCTATTGCTACATGATTGGTTATGACACGGATACGTCATGATAAAGCAATGATAAATTGACATTTGATATAAGACAGCTACGCGATAAATCGCAAAGAACAAAGAAGAAGGAAGCGATATATATTTAACGATAAAACCTTGTTCTATCATGACGTCATTTATGGAGATTCGAACATGCACTCGCAACTTGAGGACGTCGTAACTTTGATGTTATTTGTGAGAGGGAAGTGTCCAGTGAGTTGTTCCCAATAGATGTAGCTGGGGAAGGTAGATAAATGCAATGCCCGAACAATCGCATCAGAAAGTGAGAGCGAAATGTTAATCGGTATTGGGAGAAAAGGTGCAGACGAGAAAATTGTGAGAATATGCGGGAAAGACCAAATTCAAACCCTCCTGTTCATAAAATGGATTTATCTGGCATTGCCGCGGTCGTACGTAATGTTGATATCTTTTATAAGAAATAAACGAGTCGTGGTCGTTGTTTATCGTACAATAAACAACTCCCACTCGCGGTTTGTTTCTTAATTACATGACCATATACCCTGACATTATATCACAGTTGATTATATCAGTTGACAAAAACGACATAAGCCGTTCCATCATCACAAGAAATCCTTGCCAAAGGTAGCGCCAACTGCACGATTCCGACAACACCAGGAGCATGCATGTTTCATTATTCACCTTATAAAATGATGACACTGGGTGATCACAAAAAGGCGAGCTCATCCCGATCCACAAGTGGCACCCGCTACAAACACATGCAAAGGCAAGCCAATTGTTCACCCGAAAAGGCACGGAAACACACGGTACAAGTCAAAATAGAGAATTGCATCAGTCATCAGTTTGGTCATTGATACGTCAAACCTGGAAATGCCAGCTACACGTTCAACACAAAGACCAAGCCAGGACCCGAATCCTTTAAACCCGCCCAAACAACCCCCTGAGCACGAAGCTTGCCAAAATCAAAAGTTCTGTTAATTACATACATTTTCTCTTAACCTAAAGTAATCTATACTAGTTCTGAAGTAAATCGTATTTACCCGCATGAATCGCCTTATGACATTTATTCCCGATAAACAGAGCATGCACACTTTCTGATCATGACAGTAATGTGGGGTAAGTCACGCACCAAACCTATACTCTCGATATACATGTTGCTCTTACTTAAAACACTATTGGGCTAACAAGATACGTATATTAGAGTGCCATGCTTTTCTGATGTGCTATCATTCTAATTCGAAATAATGACATAAATAGTTACCACTCACCCTTCAATATTTTTCAAGGTCGGGTTAATCACAAACATATTCGAATATATACCACATCTATACTTACATGTACTTATCTTTATACTTTAAAAAATTAGGTGTGTCTGTCATACAGACCCCGAAACAAATATGTCCAATACAGCCCAAAATTTGGCAAAATGAAGAAAGTCTCTTGGCTCCTTTTTGTTATATTTTATAACTATTGTTTAACAACTTTTTTTTTTCTGTAAAATATGTTCATTTCAGAGATTAGATGTTATTCTAGCATCAGGTCTGTGGTACGTATACTCCATCAGCGTTGACATAAAAGCGATTTTTACATATATAAATACATACAGAGGAAATGCTTAGCATTTATCGTTTAAGAAAGAATGTGGGACTTGCTTAATACATATATGTATGTGGACATATATGTATGAACATTTGGATGAATATACCTCCTTATAGATAGTGATCGTAGATGATTGTAGAACGTGCACGAAGAAAATGGAATAATTATGTGTGTAATCGGGTTAATACCACGTTTAGCAATAATCAGCCATGTTGCGATATTGGTTTCCAACATACAAGAAGGACCATGAAATTATGACTTGAATTTGGACCTGGCTTTCTGGTGTGATGTAACACCCCATAATCTAATGTAGAAAAAGAGCTAAAAGCACGAATAAAGATCACGAGAGGAAACTTATGTATACATCTGGGCATATATTTGCGTAGTGTTACTACATTAATTCATCAGTATATATGTATTTTGCGCAAACGATATTGTAGATCGACGCTTACATGCGCATATAACCTATTCACCAGTGCTGTAAGATTTAATTCATTTGTCTTTTGATACATATAGATAGGAACATGGAGAGTCTGTCTGAAGAAATATAGACATGCATGGGATCTTTTGGATAGTTGTACTTCACGGTTAGACAAACGCTTAGTCTGAAAATACATTGTTTTGGTTAAAACGAGAAACTATATTTCAATTCAAAAGGAGCCCAAGTGAGATGGAAATTTCAGCCTGAACCCGTTGAACATCTAGGCTTTGTTTCATTTGGGGCTATAGCATTGCAGTAAGGCCTGGGCGGAAGGGAAAATAATATGGTTCAGGGACTGTGAGACAAACTACTTCACGGTCTGTATCGCCGTCGTGATCTTTAGAGCTAGGAAATTAGAGCCATCTGAGACAGCCACTCGACACCTGTTTGCACCCATCAGATACCAGTCACTACTGTCACTACTCCTCTCTCCAAACGAAAAAAACCCCGAAAAATGTCGGAAGTGTATATTTTTAATCCTTCTAATTTACTATTTAGATACATGATTTAACCTAAAAGTAATTATATAGATATATGTGATGCTGGTACCGTTTTGTTGCCATTGTGTAGCTATTGTGGAGTTATTATGAATATCAAATACATGTCTTGAAATATAGACTTGTAAAAGAGTTCATCAAAGAACCATATGCAGACATTTAATTGGCGTGTATGGATATATTATCCATTTACTTATACACACCTATTATGGACATATACATAATTTCATTGTAACTTATTATTAAAAACATTACCCGTGAAGATCCGGGTTAGAAAAGGCCG